>NC_072736.1:128544932-128756993 GCF_026930045.1 Uloborus diversus
TAATGTCATTTCCCCATTACTGGCAGTTTTAATGTGATTCAATAGTTTACTCTCTAAATATCACCAACAGTGGAAAAATTGAAACAGATTTTTTTTAAAAAAAATCGCCAAATTTGTCGCCAAATCGGCGACAAAACTTGGTGACCAAAAGAATGGCGATATATCGCCAAGTGTCCGACAAATTATAATACCACTTGAGTTTACATCGAAATTAAAAATGGGCCCCCAAAAACGGGCAAAAGACCCTTTTAGAAACATCCGAATGCAACCAAAAGGGGAGGTGCACAACTAGACCCCACTAGGAGTCTACGTACCAAATTTGAACTTTCTAGGACATGCCGTTCTTGAGTTATGCGACATACATACGCACATACATACGTACATACAGACGTCACGAGAAAATTCGTTGTAATTAACTCGGGAATCGTCATTACTGATATTTCGCGTGTTTTATACGTTTTTAGGCACTTATCCTCGTCTATTCGAGTCGAAAAAAAAATCTCAATATTCATTCGGGGGTGAGTAAAATGGAAATTAAGGTCGATTTTTGAGTGAAAATTTTTCACGAATACAGTACTTCCTTTTTTGTAAAAGAAAGTAAAAAGGACATTCCCCGATCCAATTAAGTACGAACAATAAAATCACCCAAACCGAAAAAAATAACAACGTTGTAGGTATTAATAGATCACAATTAATCACAAATTTTCGAAATAATTTAATCATTAATTAATCAAAATTTAATAGTAATATTAATTATTTAATATTAGTTTTGTAATCACAATTTGAGGTCGCGCTTGCCTAACTGATAACAGTCTTGCACAAGGCGCAAGATGCTGCGATCTCTTAATACGGACGGGTATCACACTTGATTGGAAATGCTCAGCCAGTGATTCGCTACGCTATTTTATTTGTGAACTACTTTTGAGTTAGAAGTGGCAAATTCAAATTTGGATATGTGCCCTTTTAATATGAAAGTGAATGAGTGGGTACCAGCACATAAGGGATAAGTTCCACTTTGCTGTAAAAGACCTGGCGAGAAATAAGGGGATGGATATAAAGCACTTAGGTGGTTAAACCAATGTTTAAGCATTTTTTAACAGTGGTTATAAACCACTTCGTGAAGAAAGAAATTAATGGGTCGATAGAGCTTATATTAGAGATTCTGAAAACGAAAAAATTGTTTTTTCCAAAAGTGGATATAATCCGTTTTGAAAGTAAACTCCTCAATTTTTAACAGGGCTTCGGAATCAGAGAGAAAACAACCGACTCCGACTCTTTCTCCTCAAAATTAGTCCAACTCTGACCCCACAAGCATTGACAGAGTTGCGGACTTAGAGGAAAAATGGCCGACTCTGGCTTCAAGACTCCGACTCTGCCGTTTAAGGGGGATTTTAAAGGGGATTTTTTTTATCACAGTTTGGAGGGTCTCGTTGTGGTTGGTGCATTCTCGGTTTCTGGTCTGGATCAAAGAAAAAAAAACAGGGCTGACTTCGAGACTCCCTCCAACCGGTTAAAGCATAAATAGTGTGATAAAATGTATGGATGCTTCAATTGCCAAATCGATTAACTCCACTTTAAAAAAAAATTCTCATTTTTGCTTCAATAGTGCTTTTTCAATGCTTAGCATGTATTCAAGTTTTGGTTCAGTACATTTCTAACCATGGGTGTATTCGGAAACATGGATCGGTCGCCTCGGTGCCACCGCAAGCGTTCGGAAACGCTTGCGGTTGAACCGGTGACATCACTTAACGGCGTTCGGAAACGCTACGGTCGTTTACTGGCGGTCGACTTGGTAGCAACCTGTCGCACCGCTGTCTGGAAGCGGTTAGCGAGATCACTAACGTCACGAAGTCTGTGTTGGTCAATCCGGTCGTGTTTCATGTTTTGATCGTAACGCACGTGACTTTCCCATCACGAAAGTTACGCTTTGATAGGAGCGTCGTTTTCTGCTGAACTAGAACTACCGCAGTGTAACCACGAGCGTTCGGAAACACAGTAGTTCTACCGGAATTCCTAGAGAAATTCCAAATACGTCATAACCACACCGGGCTAACCACGCGGTGTAACCGGTGGATCATTTCCGAATGCAGCCCTGGTGTTGGCAGAAAATGTACCACGAGGGCATATTTACTCCTATGGATAACACCATCTTCTTCATACCTATTCTCTACTTTTTGTTTCATGGAGTTGATCGATTTGGCAAGTGAGGCATCCATATGATAAGGGTGGTGCACCGTAGTGTTTAGGAGAATGCGCCATTGCCCTTGGAGGTGGATACGTATGCATCTTTACCCCAAGGTGAATGATTTTATCTATGAAAATAAATGACATTGTTTTTTCTTTTTCGTTATGAAGCACTCATGTTGACTCGCTAACTGAAAGTAGAATTTGGTCTTTTGCTCCACGCAGCAGTCGCTGTGCTCCGAGATGGCAGAAGAGCTGCGCTTCGCCGTCAAGTGCCGGGCCAGCAGGCAGCGTCCGGCCCTCCGGCGCCAGTGCTCCAAGTGCATCCCGGGCACCACCTACGTGCCCGCCGCCCTGGAGGTGCCCCAGGAGAACGGCGGCGTCCTGGCTGAGGTGCGCAAGAGCCCCTGCGACGGCGACTCCTAGTTCCACAAGTGCCAGCATCGACACTCCACCCACCCCGCGCAGCACTCGCACGACCCCTGAACGACCCTCGAGCACTTAGCAAAAACAATCACAAACTCTGCTCTCATCAGTGTCCGAGTCTGCGGCGGCGGATGGAAACAAACCAAGCTGTCCAATTCGCATTCCGAAAGAAGTGATACTCCCCCGTGATACTAATTACCTAACTCAGAGGTCTCCAATCCGCATCCCGTGAACAGATTTTGTCCGAGCCTGCGGGAAGTTTACTAACTGCAAAAAACTTTTTCTCTATTTGATAATCGATTTACCTTTAAGGATTGTTAAAGAAAACTAAGCCCAGAAAATCTCATAAAACACACTGAAAGCTTAGTTAAAGAAAATAAAAATCGCGGGCATAACAGGGTGGGGGGGGAGCTTACTGGACCACCTGAACTGAAATATTGTAGGTTTGTTGGTCCACTACGCCTCCAAAAATTTGCAATGTTAACTCTTGGGTCAAAAGGTTGGAGACCCCTGGCCTAACGCATTTCGCTCAAAAAGTGGTAGTCAAATGGACTAAGCGGCAGTGCCATCTTTAGATGGCGTTGCTATGGTAATGGGTCCCAACAATTTAAACAACTAGAATATTTTACGTGGCTCGCCTAGTGAAAAAATATCGTCTGATGTTAAAAGGGCTTTTATTCAGAAAAATATGAACGAAGATAAATAGATTTATTCTGTTGCTGAATGTTTTTTATTTCTCTTTTGCTTTCATTTAATCTTATATTTTTAACTTTCAATTGTGTAAAGATTTAAAATATATTTTAATATTACAATTTAAGCTGTAATTTCATCCTCAGGTGTTTCATAATTCTCCGATGCTAATTTTTAATATACCCGGTTGATGACGGTATATAACTTGGTCGATTTGGCTGCCATTTTTCCCTATGTTGAAAACGACAAAGAGATAGGCCTTTAGTATCATGGGGGTAGCAGTTAAAGGCGTCAACAAAAAGTACAGAAATTGATTGCGGAGATTTTCGGTTATGAAGATTTTTGTCATCTCGTTACGTTTTCCTTATTCAGCTCCGAGAAATTTCGCTCCTCGTTGCCGCCGTGGTTGATCGCTCACACAAAACCTTCATTAAAGCTTGCTTAAAGAAAGTGCTACTCACACAAAACGCGAAGTGCTGGGGTTGCCACACAGATGATACCTCTCCTCAGGGTTGCCACATTGAAAATTATTGCCACTTGGAAATGTTATCATTGAAAGTTGTTGCCACTTGTACAAGAGCCACTATATGTAAGACAGACCGACGCATCAGCTTAAGGTGAGCTATGTTGAATCGGATTTCCATTGTTACGGAGCTAGGATTACCAGAACAAAGTTCCTGGTTATTGCCAAACTTCACCAGATTAGTCAACGTTTGAAAGCTTATGTATCCGAATATTGTTACAGATTTTCATAACAGATAACTCTCCAGAAAAGACAACCCATAGAGTAAAGAAATTACATAGAGAGGTCCCATTATACTAAGAAATTGAAGTCGGAAGTTGCACCACTGTATCCCAAGATCCTTAGCTTCTTGCTAAATATCTTAAGATGCATTTTGATTCAAAACATTCCATTACTGAATCTCAATTGGTTGTTAATTTAAATTTAGATATTGCTGCAAGTTTCTGAAGCACGTTTTTGAAATTGCATAAAACATGAATTAAAATGCAAACAAATCCGCCAGCTACTTTATTCGGTGGTCTTGCGAGATTGGTGAAAACAGTTCTAGCGAAGCGATTATGTTATCATAACCCCGATCATCATTGCACCGCTGTATCACATAATTCCGGCTTCAATTTCATCTCCTTTTCACCATAGACGGGGCCTCTCTATGTAAATTTCTTACTCTCTGAGACAACCACTCAAACACGCGTTCCGATCCAAAATGGCTCATCTTAAGCTGATGCTTTGACTCGCCCATATAGTCGACTTAACTTGGACGCAACGTGACTAAATTGACAAAAACTTTCAAAACCGAAATTTTCCCCACTGGTTGATGCGGTTTCTGTGCCGGCTCAGAATTTTTACCCAACAAAGATGTAAGTAGATCGTTTTATTATGGATGTATTTTCAAGAGTGAGTGTAAAGATCTTGGAAGTGATTATAAAATTAACTTTTATTGACCGTCTTTAATCCACAACTCAAAACTAGAATCTCCTCGATCGACTTAATCCATCCTCTTCTGATTCTGCTGTGACTTCAAAGCGTGAAGAATATGTACAAATGTTCCATATTTTATGTGGATTTAATTCAAGAGTTGTAGCAATTTAGATTCTACTGACGTAACAGGACCAATGTTTAAAACAAAGCGTAAGCAATAATAAAAGGAAATACGAAATTGGTTTTTTAACAAAACAAGTAATGAGTTTTTAAGACACTGTTTTCTTGCATTTACACTCATGAAGATAGCTTTGACTTTCAAGAGGCGTAGAACGTGTTAGTTACTTTTTTTTTTCTCTTACAAGCACGACTATATTAAATTAATCAAATTCTAAGATGGCCTGAATAACTTCCGAATTCAAAACTTCTTGCTTTCGTCTCCATTTAGTTATTTGTTTATAATTGGGGCTGTTTATATAGCTCAGATAGCACACCTTTGACTCAATTTCATGTTAAGTTTTTAGATTCACAATAAAATTAAAAAGTAATATTTCCTTCTGGTGTACCACTTTTCAGTCACCATTAAATTTACTCTGAGTCCAATATTATTTTACGACTCATATTTTCCCTCGTAAAATATTTACTGTATATATCAGTGCTTCCCAACCTTTTTTATGCCATTACCCATAAAAACTTTATTCTAAAAATCAATTAGCTACTATATTTTTTTTTCTTTACCTTATGAACATAGGTAATAATTTCAATAGTAATTTTAATCATTCATATAAAAATACTACCTGTTTCCTAGCAATTTGTTATCAAATCAAGTAGTACTCAATGAGGTGGTTGGTATTATAATATCGGAGAGTCATACCAATGTGTTTAATCGTTAATTTGAGCTCTTAAGTTAACTTTTTTTTTATTAATCACCAATGATTACCGATTTATGAAAAAAAAATATAGGTGTGTGCTCAAACAGTGCAGTGAAATAGAGCAGTGACTCCCCGGGAGCCGTGAAGCGTTCGAAGTTCTCACAGAGACATGGTGAAATTTTGAAGTAACCTCAAGTAACTAGAGGCTAATTAATTATGAAACTTTTGCCATGCTTCGCGGTGTCCCTGAAATATAAATAAAGGTTATGCAATGCAGGTACTTGGGTTACGTTTATTTTGGTTTGTTAGTTGGATTAGTCATACTTTTACTTAAGGAAGGGTGCCGAGGAAAAATCTTTATTCAAAAAGAGTTTGACTCGGAAACGTTTAGGAATCACTGCTAATAGAACAATAATTGAGTGAAACACCGTTCATACGTTTTTGAAGGGACTGTATGAAAAAAGCTTACAAATGAAAAAACGTATGAAAGGTATAGATTAATGTGTATTAGACTCTGCAGGGACCAATTTAAAAAACGTATAATTGATCAAAAAAAAAGTATAAAAGAGAAATGTATAAACAGTGCTTCACTTTTTATATTTTAATTTCTATATTTTAATTTCTTCAACTTCCTCACAACTTCCATATGCATTATTCGCTGCAGATTCAACCCTAAGGTAAAGGTGTCCTTATCCTTTTTCTTCCTCTGAGTGCCATATTGTTACGATCAATAATACCAAAAAAATTCAAATAGCACCAATAAATAAGTCTACATAAGGCATTTAAGCTAAAATAAGTATGAAACAGTTTGTTTAAAAAAAGATTCAACAGAATTCGCTCTTAAGCCTAAATTGAAAGAAGATATCTTATTTTCGTCTCCTCTGAATATACTTTGTAAAAGAGGTAATAATGGCTTTAAAACAATGCAAAAAATAATAAATACATAATGAGAATTGGATTAACGTATGAAAAGCATTACAAATTGTAGATTTTTGGTACAAAATAGTTGATTAACAATTGTAAAATTGATTTTCTTTTTTTTTTTTTTTTTTTTTGTAATCATCCAAGCAAGAGATACAAATGAACTATTTTGTTCTTTTCACCGGAGTACATATCGTATTGTCTCGAGGTACATTGAAAGTACACACACATATTTACACATATTGGTCTTTAGAAAAACGCTTTTTGCAAATGGAATACTCTGTGTCCTGATAACTATTATCCTCGCTTTCACTCGAATCTTGGTATGGGACGAAAATGGGAACATCCTATTTACAAATGTGGCGGCTTCCAGCCTTACTTGAAGTGAACCAACCATATACGGTAAAATCTTCAGAGCATTCAGTTTACAAATTACTCTTGTCAAATACAACAAAATAAACCCATTCTAATAGCTGAAAAAGAGCATTTTCAAATAGCATTGCGATAACTCACATTTTCAAAAACCAGGTAAGTGCTCTAAAAGGCAGCGTTGCGGACTAGACTCATGAAACTTCCACAGCTAACTAGTGTTCTTGAAAGCAACCTACAGAAAATGTCACCGGTGGCGACATGCAACGTCAGAGCGGAGAAACTTTGGGAGACGAAATGAAGTTGAGCACGGAATCCCAAAATGGCACCTTTTACCCTATATATTTTTTTCTTTTGAAACATAAAAGGTAATGAAAGCATGTGCTTTGTTTCACATTTGAAGTAAATAGAAAATATTCCCATTTTTTGGCATAGCTACAACAGATTAGTTACCCTAAATGCCTAAATGTGTTTTTATTCCGTCCACTACTAATGCTCCGTTGTATTAAATGTTTCCTTTTTCAAGTGCCGATTTAATTACTTAAAATCGGTATTTTACTCAGCAATAAATTGATAACGTAAGTGCCGCAAATAAAATCAACCTAAGATTTGGGCCTAATATCTCTCATTTATGATTCAATCTGCTTCCATTTTTGCACATTCATCAAATGACTCGTAAAAATTAAGAGAAAAAATTATTCCATGTGAAAATTTGAGTTTAAAAAATATTCTTAGCAATATAACAAAATTTTGACGTATTAACCTTATTAGGAACACGTGTTCCCAAAAAGGCCAAACCATAAAAAAAAGGCCAAAAAGTACTATCAAACTAAAAAAATAATTAATTAATTCATCATTGTCAACATTAACACATGTTAAACCACATTTGATAAATTCAAAGACATTATCGAAAATCTCATATTTACTTTAGAAAAAAGGAGAGAGATGAATTGTCTCATCTAGGGCACTGATATGTCTGACCTAGGTTTTCCAATCCCACGACGAACTCCATGGGATTCCGGGATTTTGCGGAGTCGATTCTTCGGGGTCATGGGATCCCGTGAAATGGATTTTCTTCTTCCCTAATGTTAAATTTTAATGTCAAACAAAAGAAGTTAAGGAAGGTCTGTATTTCTAACTTGAATTAGTAATACTCTAAGATTAGCGGAAGGAATTCAAGAGTACCAATCGTGGAGTACCGCAAAGTTGCAAAATCATATTCCAATTAGCAACTATCGTTTGGTGCGTAAAAGTAAGCCCTAAAAAGTCCAATGCGGCTTAACGAAGCACACATACGTGTGCTTCGTACACGTATGTGTGGAAGCACATACGTGTGCCCATACCCCCCTCCCCCCCCCCCCCCCCCCCCCCCCCCCCACCGCTCGTATGGGATGGGAAATGGTTTTCTCGAAGAAAAAATAATGATAATTTTCTTAGCGAAAACGGTACTGGGGTTCCACTGCAGTTGATTTTACATGGATTAAATAATTGTCGACATTTAGCAAAAGATCCCAATAAACTTCTTCACCTTGTGAAATAAAATTTCATTTTCTTATGGGGGGTCATGTTTGGTTTTTCCTCAAGAACTGCGCATTTCAGGGGGAAAAAAGATGCCTATTTGACCTGTGTTTTGCTGTATCCAATTTAACTTGGTTTGAGAATCTCTTGTTGCTTCATTAACGATAGTCATTGTATCAGTGCATTTGATTCATGACAGCAGGAGATGAACGCTAATGGATTCACCCATTGAGAAGAGATAAAATGGAAGGAGTAAGACTTTCTTTCGTGACGCGAAGATCCCAAGTCACATGATAGGTTTTAAAGCAAAGCTGGAAGGAAACAGAATTCTTTCCCTAGTTTCACGCAAAATATGTCAATCATTCGTCGTTCTTGAGTCATGTGACTTGGCATCTGTGTCTCAGCTTTTGCTAAGCCAATGCTTGGACTTTCTCCCTTCATTTACTAATTCCTGCTGATTCACCAAGTTGCAGTCTCAGTAAAAGTTCTTGGAGAACTTTGCTAATTCTACCTCTCACTTTAAAGAGGCATTCAAAAACTTAAAAAGTCATCCTGTGTTTTATCCGAGTCACCTCTTTCAGAGTCGTGCCAAATATATTGCAGATTACTCAGCTAATTCATCCAACATAATTTTCAAGGTACTACACGCATTTGAATTAGCTTCACTGTGACAAAGTCAGCAGAAGGCACTTTCCACAGGTTAGAGAGCATAAGTAATACCAAATTTTTCATTACTTTCTTCTTCGGCTTCGGGGAAAAATATTGTGCACTTTTAGCAAACTGAAATTTTGAGTGTATCCTTTAAGCTTAAGGACTTCAGTTACAGGACTTATCGCATTCAGGCTACTCCAGTGGGTTTTGCAATCTGCAATGCACTTTCTCAATATTTTGTAAAAGGTATCTTAATTTTAGAACCTGCAATTTTAGTGATGGTTTTTTAAAAAGTTTCACGCATTTTCTGAATTGTTGAGCTAATAAATATTGAAACTTCGAATTAGAATACCAATTCATTCATCCACAGCTATTCATATGAGATGCAAAGTGTGATTTGTGTTCATATGAAAATGTATGCAAAATAAAAACAATAATAATAATAATAGGTCCAATGTATCTTAAGAAAACAATCCCTATTAGTGAGAATGTTTTTGAGGCATAAGCACAAACGGCCAAAATGAAATCAAAGGGCATTTGTTATAGTATCATTTGGGAAAAAGTCTGTGATTTAGTGCAGCTCAAAATACTTTAATACAGCTAACAGATGATATTTTGATAGACATTAATATGAATAACTGCGGACATTTGTTGTTGTTGTTGTCTTGTGCGAGCTAGGCTAGCAATTTGTGGTGCGCTGCTTCACTTTTCCAACTGTACCGTAATTTGGTGTGAATTCCGACTTCTACAGTACCCATATGCCATAAGGACCCGTTTACAGGGTAGGCAACCATTCACAGCAAAACAACACATTCACACAAAGAAAGGACAAGGACAGGAGAGAGAGAAAGTACGTCCATGCCCGAGCCGGGATTCGAACCCGGACCTTCCTGTCACAGTCAGACTTCTCTGACCACTAGACAAGGCAGGCGGCTAGAAGAACATTTATTTTCAATATATCGTAGCCACTAGCGCAGTCAGAAATCCCTCTAGAGGGGATTTTTTTGATCAAAAATACCTCCTTCAGGGGTTTTTTCTTATTTTTATCAAAAATATCATCTGAAGGTTTTTTTTTTTTTTTTTTTTGATCAAAACAGTGCTTTCCTATACATGAACTACTGTATTAAAATTTTCATTTATGTCAAAAACAATGCCTCTGGGAGTTGTTTTTACCCTTGTCCCTTCGCTACATCACTGATCGTAGCTATCAACCCCCAACCAATGTTTCTCCCTTTCTATTTTTCAATTTACATTTCGAGACATTATAGTAAGATGAATAATAAATTACTTTTCTCGGAAGTGTCAATACTTTAATAAGAAGTAAGTATTGCGCTTAATCGGAGCTCAGACATAACTAGCAGTAAATAATAAACAGCTTGTTAAAATATCCAGATAACGCAGTTTCTCCTTTACCCGTGTTAAGAATAATCAGTCTGTAATAGCCATAACATAGCTTGAGTTAATGAACCATTCATGAAAGCTGATGAGATTACTTTTACACTTCTCGTTTTAAATTTAGCTAATCAGTGTGAAGGTAATCTCAGCTTCTATGCTAAGTTTACCACTTTCAGCTTTGAAATGGCTATTCCAGGCTAATGATCCCAAACAAGGTTGAAACTTGCAGTAAATTACCGCCCTTAGCCAGGGCTAAGGCAGAAATACATAAAATACACCGGCAGCTCAGTTATTCCATCCGAAGACTGCAGTTTCGTGTTTTTTTTTGCATTCATCAGCCCGGAATTGGAAGTATCTGAGCTGGTGACCGCAGCAATATTGCTGCGGTCACTCGTCCGGTGTGCTAATTCTACATTAGCTACCAGTTTGTTTGGCTTCTTGGCTTCTTTTGAGGTTTTCCGCCTCCAGCTCAGTTACTTCCATTTCCGGGCTGATGAGTGCTAAAAAGCTTGAAACTGATCCTCGGATGGAATAACTGAGCTGCCGGTGTACTTTATGTAAGGTTAAAACTGCTGTCTCTGGATGCCTTAAACGAGCCGATTAAGAGTTTGCTTGAAGTTGTCAATACTTTGCTTTCATTAATGGTAGAAACTGTCATAAACATATTTTTATAAAAATTATTTTAAATTGAAAAATTGATTTACTTCAACGAAAGCGAGCTGGAAAATTGTTTTACCTAGAACACAATACTAATTTTCTAATTCAAATTAAGTCACTCAAAATCAGTCATTTTCTCTGGATAACGCTAATTGAAATTAACTTAACTGTATTTTTGCGTTTCCTTTTAAAAAATAAAATGAGTTCTGTACAAAGATTGGATCCTTTTTCATTTCTTTGTTACATTGTAATGAAAAAAATTGTTTTTAGCTGCATCTAGTATCTCAACTTAATGACCATCACGTAGCTGTGTTGCTGCTTCCGAAGGTAGGAAAACACCGCCATGATTTTTAGTGTTACGGCCTTCTATTCCACGGGGTCCCGGGAAGAGCCAGTTGGAGTGGGAAAGGTTAGTTCAACCCTAGGCCCCCTCTCCCACTCTTTTCACATCATCAGCCTTGCAACTACTTTTTATTTTTGTGTTATTAAAGTTGTTTCTATTTATCTTTTGAAGGGCAGAAATGCAACAGAAATAAATAGATTTGTGTATGATTCCACTGCAACCTCTCCTTAACTCTCTCCAACGAAAAGAAAAGCTTCCTGATGCTTTTGCTTTACTTTTGAAATAAAATCAGAATTATTTCCTAAGTTAATATTATAAATGTTATGGTACCCCAGTTTTTAATAACACAACATTTTTTTTTCTTTCTTGTAACTATACACATGAATACATCATGCGTTTTACAATTTACTCTTCAAATTATTAATTTTTTATTCAACAAAAAATTTATTAGTGTTAAATATCATTTGATCTAAAAAAATACCAACATCTTTTCTTATTATTATTTTACAAACTGATGGTTGAAGTAATTTTTAATTTATTTTTTATATTTTGAATAAATATACAATAGTGTAAGTATTGCAACATTTTGCATATGCCGATACGTTTCCCATTCGGAATAATGCTTTTCAGACAATCTTAATTTTTTTTTTTTTATAAAGAATAGGTCTGAAAAATCTTGGATTAAATGGCTACTAATAATTAAACAGTAATTAAAATTAAAAGTGCTCCTAAATTAGCCTGCTGACCATATGCTGCCCCCCCCCCCCCCCAATATTTTTAAATTTTCGTGTTTAGTTAACATTATGTAATTTTATTAACAGTAATATGAACATTAGCTCACAAAAATTAGACGATTTTTGTTTTGTAAAATTAGGAAAGAAGACACAAAATAAATCGTCTCTCAAAAATAAATGATTCTAAAATCAAAATTCAAAAAAAAAAAAAGACGAGAAAATCGGCAGCGTTGAAAATTATCATTATGATCATTAATCGGCAGAGTTGGCAGTTGGTAATCGGCCAATATTCTTATCGGCGCATCCCTAGTTCTAACCCCAACGACGCACATCTTAAGTCTTCATGTCTGACTTAGCAGACCAACCACGAAGTGCCCCTATGGTTGAATATAAAACCTACAGTTTTAAGTACGACACGAACCATAAGAACGTGATTGAAAACCTATCACTAACATAGTTCCTATAACACAGTAAATCCCTTAATCGTTCCCCTAAAATCCCACAAAAATCCATGCCTATCAACAACATCCAGCTCTTAACCGGGATTCGAAAACCTTGGTTCTTGACCCCAAAATTTCGGATTTACACCAATGAAACTGGGCTGTTTAGAAATAAGGATAGCTGTCTATAAATCCTCCTTAGAAGTGAAGCGAGTACGTCTAAGTAACGAAAACAGCCTGTAGCGTACGGATGTGGGCATTGTTTAGTGAGCTATATATGCGTAGCGGGGAGGGCCAATGAGAGGTCATGTCAGTCAAGTTGGAAACTAGGGGACCCGCTCTTGAAGGGCTCAGTTCGGAATCGGAGTAGTGTAGGTCTTTATTAGTTTTATGGGGGAGAGGGGGCCGAGCAATCAAACCGAATAGTCGGCTCTCGGCGGCCCTGGTTGCGGGATTTGATCCGCGGACCCTTGTGATTTTAACCCAGAACTTTGTCGTTAAAATAAAAAGGACCTTAATGTTTCGAGGGCAAAGTTGGGTTCTGTGCTGACGTACATAGAACAGAGCGTACACCACACAACTCTCCCTAAGTGATGGAGCGGAGAAGCGAGAGAGCAATATTTCAATCAGATGGGGTGGCGAATCCAGGGTCTCTGGCTTCAAGCAATAACACTCCAGATTTGCTTATTGCTGCCTATATAGGACCCGTTACAGTCCTAATAAAAAATTTCTATAGAATTCTATAAAAGAATTTCATAGAGTCTCCTCTGTAGAATCCTCTAGAATTATGGTCCGCTTTTCTAATACATTTTATAAAGGCTCTAATACATTTTATATAATCAAGAATATAAATGTTGTTGTTGTTTTTAATCTCCCTTTGGGCTGACGGAGTCAGACCAAATCGATGAAGCCGTTGACCCTTATGAAATCTGACACTAGCAGTGGACTGTCGAATATGTCGTTCCAGTCCAATCCCAGGCAGCTCAAGATATGCTGTGGTGATGCCTGGTCTTGTTGGCATTTAGGGCAGATGGGGAACCTCTTGGCGCTTCCAGAGAAAGTGAGATTTTTTAGATGTCCACTGGCGAGGCGAGACAGAAGGGTGTTAGTGTCTATATATATAGTGTCAAGAATATAAATAAATATAATAACTAACGAATCTTATCCGTTTTAGAAAGAACTAAAATGTACACAAACTGCAATAAGCAAAGAGTTAAATTGCCTATATCAAGTAGTATTGAGGACTTAAATATTTCACCTGTAAATTGCACAACACAAAAAAGTAAAATGACTGCAACCTTTAGCACGTGAGGCGCGAAATATGGTGGAATTGCTCCAGTAGCATACTGACGCGTGTGCGACAACGCGAAAAGATCGCTGCTCGGATGCTTTTCGAAAAAGATGTGAGGACAAGAAAAAGGAAAAACTATATTTACATTTTATTATGTGTGAAAAAAAAGTCAAGAAAAAGTTTTTTGATTTTTTTCCCTTTAAAGTTAATAATATTTTTAAGTAAAGTATTTCCTAAACGAAAACGTGAAAAATAAATTAATATGTTTATGTAAAATTAAAATATTTCTTTTTTCTAGCACAGTAGATAATTTAAATTATCTATACTGTGCTAGAGAAAGAACACATTTGCCTTACATCATTCGCCCTAGATTTTGAAAAAGTTTTAAACATAAAACTTTAGCTGTATTTAACATGCAAAATGTTTTTTTTTTTTTTTTTTTTTTTTTGAGCAATCACGATTGCTTATTGTTCTCACTTGACTGTTTTGGCGTGCTATCATTTTATTTTCCCACCGCCACCCTCTGCACCATCACCGTCGACCGGGTCCTCACGATGTTGTTCCTATAGCGAAAGTCGTCTCCAGGTTGCATCCATGTCCTATACACACGCGCATACATACACAACTACACACACACGCACGTACACACACATACACACAACTACCCACACATTCATGCCTGCACACAGACACAAACACATATGCCTACACACACCATACACATCATACCCCCCCCCCCCCCGACACACATTCATATACACAACTATCCACACACTTATACCAGCACACAGACACATACACATACCCCCTGCACGCACATACACACACAAACACATACACATACCCCCTGCACGCACATACACACACAAACACACACACACAACTACCCACACATTCATGCCTGCACACAGACACAAACACATATGCCTACACACACATACACATACCCCCCCTCTCACACACACATTCATATACACAACTACCCATCCACTTATACCAGCACACAGACACAAACACACATGCCTACCACACATACACATACCCCCTACACACAAACACACATACCCCCCACACACAAACACACACGCCTACATACACACACTCGTGATTGCGAAAAACATAATTTGAATTCAAGATGTCAAAATTTAAATTAATTTTTGGTTCTTTAAAATTGCCGTTTAAATGCATTTAAATCCACCGACGTCAAAAAGGCGCTAAAATATGCAATTGCATAAGCACCTACATATGCATTTGCACATAACCCTTCCTAAATACCACTCTTAATCTTGCCTGAAATATGGAGTTTTTTTTTTTTTTTTTTTTTTTTTTTTTGGCTGGAGATTTTTATACAAAAACTAGAGGACCCGACAGACGTTGTTATGTTCAAACTTTGTAAATTGAAAAGTTAAAAAATTTCAATAAACTATCAAGTATTTAAAAAGTTTTGTTGAAAAAAAAGTTAAAAAGAAAATGTTTTAAGCTGCTTGGTGTCAGAATGCGTATATTTATTACAACTTGATTTATGTAATGTTCACTGAGCGGTTACTTATCAACTATTTTTTCTCCCGTACTTGATGGTTTGTTCCTTCAGCTATACTCAAATTGTAATAAGCGTCCTCAGATATTAAGTGTAAAAAACTAACTACCCATCTAGAACGAACGGGAAATCCCGCTGCAACATCCCCTATATGAAAAAGAATAAAACAATCGGAAGGATATCGTTTAGAAAAATAATAAAGGTAAAAACTGTTCTCTGAATAAGCGAAAATTACTCATCCCCCCCCCCTCCATCTCCTGATGTAAAATAAACATTCTTCAACTAAAATGACTAAATACTCTTTAAAAACGAAAAAAAATTCTTTGCAATTTGAAATATTTCGCCAAATAAACAAAAAAACAGAATAGATTACATTAACAGTAACTTTAAAATGTAAACAAATGATCACGGAACTCTATTGTTTATAGCCAAAGTCGCCAAGCCACCACGTTACTGTAATCCAGCCGATCAGTGAGCGAAGCCAATTCCGACCGATTAGTGGTCCGCTCTTTTGAAGGAAAACTTTTTAAACTTCATATATTGCCTAGTTTGTTCTTTCCACCAAAGATAAAGATCTTCCACTGCACTGATCTTTTGTGAACAGAGCTACCCTGTTGTAATTTATCTGGCCGAAAATAAAATTTATTTCGTCTTTAAATTCCATGATCTTTTCCTTTAATAATGTAGATTAAAGATGATTAGTTAGATAATCCTTAAAGTATTCTTGACATTGGTGCCAAAACTCAGATGGATTTCAGCCGAGAAACAAATGTTGCTAGGTAGGGTACTTTCTGATCATTTGGTTAGGAAAACCTAAAGCACCGATCCGGTCACACGGTTCAACTACGACGACAGAACACACGTTTTGCGTGAACCTTCCAGTACTTGACTTTAAAATATATCACGGGACCTAAAATCGTTATTTTTAAGAAATGAAGGCTTCACTCTCTACGTTTTATCTTTTCTCAATTGACATATCACGGTAGGAAATTTCATTACAAAAAGCAGAGCTGGCTTTCTTATTGTCCTTTGGCAACGGGTTAAATATTTATTTCAGTTCATGGCCCCACTGAATGCGCTGGGGCTTACCAGGCCTTGACAATTTTCGACTTTCCTGTGTTAAACCGGGGCAACTATTTCTTCACTTGAACATGGCCACACTAGATGGAAAAACTTCAAAACTTCATATTTGCCCATTCTGACCGCAAGGAGGCGCCACAAGTCACGGTTGCATCAACCAATCAACGACAAGTTTCGAAGCTTGTTTATTTTAATTAATAAATGAAACAGAAAACAAACATCAATATTTCGCAAGATGCTCAGAAATATACCGAATCAACCAATTCGAATCGAATCAGTAATATTATTCAGCTGATTATTTTTTGCGTAAATGGGGCATCTAAAGTTGGTTTAGCAATTTCTTTTAATTTAATTTTACATGCTCATTTATAGTTTGTGCCTCATTTGTTGGATTATTTTACGCTTAATAGAGAGACTTAATTATTCATAGGATTATTTTTTATTTTAATGGACTTTTTGATCTTGTTTCTAGGCTTGCTTCGCTTATAAGCCTTTAAAAAGACAAAATAGTTTATGGTATCGCCAAATAAGTACTTTATATGTAACTTGAAATAATCCCTGACAATAAATAAAATTGAAACTAATCGCCAGCTTAAAAAATGCACCGCTACGTACCTATAACGGAAAATTACCCCCTCCCCACCCTTTTTTTATTTTAAGAAATGCTAGATCAGGGTGGCGACAGATCAGGGAAATCAGGGAGATCAGGGAAAAGTCAGGGAACTTTATTAATCAGGGAAATATCAGGGAATTTTGAAAAAATAACAAAAAATCAGGGAAAATTGATTTTATGAAGAAAAAAAATTTTTTTTTTTTGCTTTACAAAATTAAATACTCTAATTCCCTACGCATTTTCCGCCAATTATCTGTTCAAAAAAGTAAAATTAATGCGGTGCGATTATACACTGCCGCATATTTGTACACCTTTTTTCCTCAACGTCAAAGTATTGAATGTTACTTATAACCACAGGATGAACTTATTAAGATTGCTTCTGCGTCTGTTAGGTTGTTTATTTTACCTAGCTTGAAATTTCCTTTTACACTTTCAATGCTACGTAAAATAAACAACCATACAGGCAAAGAGGAAGCCTTCATTAATGCTTTAGCTTGTTGCCTTTATTCCATTGTCTCGAAGTAATTAAGTACTGTAATCACGATTTCAAGAAGAAATCTTTGGTGGTTTTTGAATTAATACTATAAAAGCTTAAAAGTTATTACTTCTTTGGGTTTTTAATTTAATTGCTAAAATAGAACTTTCAATTAAAAAAACTTTGTTTTTTGCCGTTATACTATTTGTTGTCGCCGCAGATTATAAAGGTTTTCTTTTCTTCAGACTTAAGTAATTTTTTAATTTTATAACCAAGTTGTATTCTTTTATATATTTTGATATTAACTAATTGCTTTTTTTTTTTCTTGCATTCAAAGTTGTTTGTTACAAAAGCAATCTAAGATTTTTTTTTTTTTTGGTTACATACTGAAATCATTTGAAATAGAGTTAACTTGTGAACTTAAGTAAATATTTTTATTTTTTTATTGTTAAAATGCTGTATTCATTCATTGAAACCTATATTCTTGATTAGAGAAAAGCTCCCTATGAATGGATGTCAAATGGTTTCATCTATTTTGCATAAATGTGTCAATTAGTTAGATAAGAATAACTACATTACTTCTATTCTTTCACTATTACTTGTTATTCTTGCAACAATTATTATACTGTTTGAAAACTTAGTTCAAAATAATTTCAATTACTTTTAGTTCTATCATAAATACACATATGTTTTTAAGAGTAATTTTAATAGTTTCTTAAATTTCTTATGCTAAGTGGTTTCTGAAAGTAAAGTATTTTTTTTTTTTTTTTTTTTTTTTTTTTTTGAATTTTCTATAATTTTTCCATGTATAAAATTTTAATATACTGTTTTGTTGGTTTTTCTTTCCTTCCAAAAACATTGTCTTTTTTTTATAACCATTTTATTTAAAAAGTAGCATCTTTTTAAAATATATCTTTAGTTCAACAACTTTACACAACTTAAAACGTTTAAAATACTGCATTTAATACAAACATACAATGGATTTCAAGTAGAGCAAAGAAAGAAAACCATTATCATTGGTAACGTAAATCAGGGAAATTTGGTGAACTTAATCAGGGAAATCAGGAAAAGTCAGGGAACTTTTTTTCACAGTTCCTGTCGCCAACCTGTAGATATTTAGAGCTGCTCCTAATGCTATACAATTAGAACAATATTACAAAAATTTGTAAACAGATCTTAGACTTCTGCAGATTCTTGACGGTCTACTGTGTGTGCGTATTTTATTTTTCCAACAGAAAATTCATATCCTAATTTTCGCAAACTTGGCGATCAAATTTCTTTCAAAGTTTCTAGTTCAAAGCTCCTTTCTCATTCACTTTTCAATTGTAGAAAATAGTTTTTTATGACTAGAATTCAATGTTTACAGGATTTTACATCGCTAAATGTTTTAAGTTTTTTAAAAATACAGTCGATTTGCTATAACTCGAAGTCCGATAACTCAAATATTACTATAACTCGAAGTTTTTATCAAGTACCGACTTTTTTGTCTTTAATTCCATTCTAATTATTCTAAATAACTCGAAGTTAACTTCTTTCAATTCGAAATTTTTTCCAAGATTACTCGAAATTTATTTCGAACGAACGAAAAAAAAAAAAAAGAAAGAAAGAAAGAAGCGACTATGGGAGAATAATTATTTCACCTTCACTTGCAATCCGAATTTTAAACGAATGAAGATGTGCATATTTCCTGAAGTAGATTCAGCTCTATTCAAGCGGTTCCAGCATGCTTTTGATTTTTTTCTATCAATACGTTTGATTAAACTGTGCATATTGTGCTAAAAAACTTAAGTTCTGTAATTTTGTCTGTTATATGTACATATTAATTAAAGTATTCGATGGTTTTTAATATTAAAATATCAAAAACCAAAACTATCGTTAAGTCAAACTTTCGATAAGTCGAAGTTTTCCGTCGGTCTTTTTACAATCGAGCTATTGCAAATCGAATGTATGTTTAAAAATATCTTAAAAATGGCAACTAAAAAAAAAATCATATCATTGTTTTGCTTTTGCAAAGACAAAATAAATTTTGTACGAAACTCTACCCTGCTAGGATTTTACAAAATATCAACAGTGTTGATATTTTGTAAAATAATCTGTTCCCCATTTTTTTTTAAATCAGTTTCACAAATTCATGTGTAGATATATGAGGAGTTTCCCTATTGCATGTATTTGTTAAATGTTAAAAATAAATTAAAAATAATAATAATAATTTGAATTTTGGCTCCTTGAGTTCGAATTAAGTTATTCACGATCATGAATTGCGATAGGATCCTACTCGTTGGGTTTCTTGTTTCTACAAATGGAATGAAATGGAAATGTCCAAGAAATTTGCACCCGTCATAATATGACTGTTGATTTTCTAGAATAGTTAATACGAGGCCGTAAATAAGATAAATATTTTATGGCCGAATCTGACCTTTATCATAAAAATTATTTACTGCGTGAACACTTTATAACAATTGAAAAATGTATTGAAGTAATAGCACCAGGGATGCTATAGGTAAGGTGGGAGCCTGGGGGTGGGGATAGAACCTGAGCTAAAGTGAACGCTCTCCGGTCTGTGCGCCTTCCGATGTGTGTGTGTGCACCCAAACCTGTTTTTGTGCGGACTATTTTTTGTGTAGTTTATAAAAATTATTTATAAAACGAGCGAAAATTATTTATCAAACGAGTGCGTGGTAGTATCATCAAGGGTCGACAGGGGCATCCGATGGGAAGTCACTATGACTTTCCAAAAATTTCTTAATTCGGGAAATTTTTCGGGAGTTGGCAAAATTATCATCGCTTGGTTTATTTTGATTTCGTTTAAATATAATATTTTGGGTATTTTCTACGTGAGACTTTTTTTATGCAATCCCTATCCACCGCATAAAAAAATATTTTTTTTAACTTAGTTGCGAAAACTTTTTAAAGCTATTGGTGAAGTTTCAAGCATTTTTTTTTACACGATTTTTTTATGCGGTCCCTATTCACCGCATAAAAAGAGGATTGGGTGTATATATATACATTTTTTTAATGCTCAAAGCGTGTGAAGCAACAGGGTCGTTTCCGAAAGTTTAAGGGTTTTTTTTTTTTTTTTTTTTTTTTTTTTTTTTTTTTGAGAGAACATTTTTAAAATCATAGGATCTGACCATTTTTTAAAATAACTTGACTATGTTTAATATTTTAAAAAAAATGCATTAATCGGTGCGCTTTCATTGTTTACGCTTCTGCCGATGACATCACAAATGATGAAATGCCATTCACTGATGCCACTCACAGAGAACAATATTCAATTAGTTTCTTTACTCACAAGTGTTGGCAACTATATGATTGATAGTAAGCGTAGAGTGCAATATGTAATTCGCTTCTTGATCATCAAAAAGTAGCAACGCGGTAGACAGATGCGCCAAATACATCATTTGTGACGTCATAAAGACCATGCCTTATTTTCAAAATCGGACATTTAAAAAAAATAATTAAAAACTAAACTTCGGGAAAATGAAAATTTTTTCTAGCTCCACGTTATTTTTTTTTTTTTTTGATTATGCTATGAATTTCCTTTTGTAAGGAAAAAAATCTGCACTTTTTCGAAATAGCTCTTGTGCACTAAACGTTTGTGCATCTCTATGCGTATTGTGCACTAATATACTACTAAAATCTACACTAAAGTTATTATAATATGAGATGTGCTAAAAATGGAAGGGGAAAAAGATAAATGACATTATTTTGGTATCCGTAAAATATTGGTGCGAGAACCACGGACCCGTCGTAGAACCATGTATTAGTCACACTCTGATTTTAAATGTTTTTAAAATTATGTTAATGGTTCATTTTCTTTTATTGCCATCATATTTTTAACCTTTCTATTGTTCTTCATTTGAAAAAGAATATTCCTAACCAGGCCTGTCAAGTGGGAATATCACGGGGGGGGGGGAGGGGGCAATTATGACACCCCTAAATTTTACAAACATACTAAAATTAGGCATTTTGATCGTATTTTGTTGTTTTTTCCCGAACACAAAACCTTTGCCCCCCCCCCCCCCCGCGAATTTTTAAATGTCGGACCAGTTCCCAAGCGTACATTTATAATTAAATTTTGTTCGTTGTAAAATATAAACTACATTACGAGCGAAAAGAATGGCAATTGTTAACGTAAATTCCTATACCCCCCCCCCCCTCTAATCCCCATCAGGGTCAAAAGGGGCAATGAATGACCCTCTCAAGTTTTGAGAAATGAATGTATTTACAGATTGCGGAGAGTGTTTTTTTTTTTTTTTTTTTTTCGATGTAATTTATTGAGCAGAAAAAATTCGCATGTAAATGAGCATGTAAAATTAGAAATGAGGGCTGCCTGCCATATATCATCAATCTTAGAACTGTTGTATCCAAAAAGGAAACCCCAGGGGATTTTCAATAAAAAATTTGAAAATTATTTGCAAAACTTTCAAAAAAAAAAAAGTTTGAAAAAATCTATATATATAATTCTCTTACGTGCCGGCAAATGAAGGGGTGAATTTCTAAACCTCTGTTGGCAACACTTCGCCGATAAATCATGTAAACAAACTTCTACGTTGTTTTGAAATCTTGAATCACAGAATACTCAACGAACTTTTTTTTTTTTTTTGAGATGAGTTTGAGTCGGGCTGTGGCCCATTTCAACCTTAATCAGCAAAGAAAAGCTCAAAGAAGGCAGGAAACCGTTCTTGAATCCAATTTAAGACGAGCCATTTCCAGAGTTGTATTCTCTGATTCGCTGCCGATAATTTTTAGCGGCTGGGGAATTTTCAGTCAGCAGTTCCTTCAACAGATCAGGTGCGTCACACAATGCCGGTAACCGCACCTTTCCGTCATGGCAACATTTAGTATATTTATTTGCAGTATTACGCTCTTTCTGCCAATAAAGAGCACCACAAAATTCGCATTCTTCACACATTGCTCCACAATCATGTTCATCGGCAATGTTGTTTTGAACGCGTAGGCGCTTTGAGCGTCGTCTATTCTCTGCTTCAGTACGACAGTTCAGTTCAAAATGAATAACCGAGAAAGAATTTACTTTATTCCTTTTATTCTCAGCTGAAAGGTTTCGCCAAATTTGTTTAGGGTTATAGTAGTTTTAGTATTGTGCAAGCAAAGTAGCCTTGGCGAGTTTTCGCGTTTTTAGTTAAACCATTTTTTGTTCGTGACGTGGCAAGGATTCAGAATAACAACAAGAAGGACAAACGTTTGAGAAAATATGTTTGGTGCTCTCTGAGCCTGTTTTTAGTCATGGCCAGCTCTATGTGGCATTATCAAGAACAAGATCTTTTGAAGCAGTGTCAGTTGTGGCTCCCAAACGGGACATTTTTAATTGTGTATATGAGGAAGTTTTCTCAGATTAGAATATATAAGAGTGTAAATATGTAAATATATATAAGAGTGTAAATAATGTAAATACATCCCTCGGGGGAGCCTGTAACCCCTAGAGGGCGCGTCCCCAGGTGGCGGATAGGGGAATGCCTTCATTGGTTTTCCAATGGGTGGTAGAAGGGAAATAAAATACCAACAGGTAGAAGTGCAATCTCTCCAAAGCAATGACAGACACTTTTGTATCTATAATGGTAAAGTTGTGCACATTGCCAAGGCAGTCATCTTACATACAGCAAAGTTAAACTGTCGAAAATCTGGCTAAAGCAGACAAATTAACATTATGAACGTAATTTTCATATTGGTTAAATGGATGGTGACCTAAATGCAATTACCAACTTTAATTTTTACGGAAAATTTTAGCTAGGCTAATGTATTGGCATACAGCGAGCGAGCGAAGCGAGCATGGATCGCGAAGCGATCCACAGGGAACTGCGTAAGCAGTTCCGGGGGTTGGCGAGCGATAGCGAGCAGGGGGCGATAGCCCCCTAGTATATTAAGAATTGCGCATTAATATTAAAAAAAATCATATGTTTTCTGTGTTTAGTTAAAATTTTTTATTACGCGTTATTTTTGATATGATATTAAAATAACAATAAGAAATGCTCTTCACCTTTGTAATACAATGTTCCTTCTTTTGAAATAAAATTTTCGTCAAATGACGTACGCCCGATAATAAGTCGAGAAATCACGTATTCACAGATGCCAAAGCGCCAACGCTCACAATCACGCCAAGTGGAAACAAAAACAGGGGTAGCCAGTGGCGCCCTCTTTGTTGCCATGAGTTTCAGCGATTGCCACGGCCGTTAAGTATTCAGTGGGGCCATGTTCAGTTCTCCCTCAACAGTAGGTTAAAATAAATATTAATCGTTTGGGAGATATAACCATCCAATGTTTAAATTAATTAATTAATCAACAAAAACGTTTCCAATTCGATCCATCGCGCTTCGAAACCATGCTTGCCACAACTTAATTACACAAAAAAAATTTGATCAAAATCGTTCCAGCCGTTTAAAAGCCTTATGGTGACAAACGTCCGCACAGCAGATTTTTATATATTAAGACTAGCAAAAATACCCGGCGTTGCCTGGGTCAGTAATAATTATTAGAAAAAATCGTTACTTGCTTTTGTTTTCTGTTTTAAGTGAAAGAATTTAAAACACATCTTTTTACGTGATTAAAAATCGAGTTTCTTCCTTACCCATAAAACTAAAATAGCAATAAGTATAAAGAACAAAGTAGTATTGATTTAGAAACGAAAGCACTATATTTAAGCATATACAAATTTAAAAAACATGAAATTAATCTTCTCGTGTTTAAAAAGATTAATCTGTTGATACTTTTTTTTTAACATGGAGTCTAAAACCTTCTCTGTATGGCTAATGAAGTACGAAGTGATTAAAAAAAAGTAGCTGCGCTCGTAATCCCCTTATGCTTGCTTTAGTTATTTCGGGAAATTTCAATCATTGTGGCTCTTGGTGCGATTTTACCGAATTTGCGAAAGTCGTTTCGGGGTACCTTCGATGGTGCTCCCCCATTCTTTCCTTACTTTGTAAAACGATATGATATTAATTTTCGTTACAGAGATATCGTCGCCAGATGCTGAGATATTTTTGGTCACCATAAAATGGCGCTAAACAGTTTCATCCGAAATGTTACCAAAATAAGTAATAAAATTTGGTGATTGTTTGAAATTGTGCAAAAAGGAAAATTAATGGAAGTTTTTGTGCTGTTTATGGATTTGCCTAATTTAGTTGCTGGATTATTTAACATAGTAAAAAAAAGTCTTTTGAAAATTCTTTGAATGGCGATATTTTGTTTACATGGTGAAAGCTGAGAAACATTATGACGTAGTCTTCGGCTTCAAAAACAGCAACGTTGAAAAAACTGCCAAATGCATCAGCTACGGAAATTTTCTGCAAAAATTTTGGCGATCTGCTGGTTGTTTGGATAATGAGTAAGTGTTCAATTAGCATAAATAATAATAAAAACCATTAATTACATTAAAGTTCCGTTTAAATGGAAAATCATCAGCCAAATCATGTATTATTTGCCAATCTTGTGCAAAAATCTTACTTCAAGATTTGACTTGAGAAAAGCCTTGAACAATCACGAAAAGCAAAGAAAGTCAACAATACAACAATTGTCGCTATCGACAGGGAGTTGAGATGATACACTAAATACTGTATTGAGTTGAGGAAAGCCTTCGAACATGGATCTAAAAAGCTCATAACTCGTTTTTTATTCTACTTAGAAATTTCGAACTGCCATCTTCAGCAGAAAAATCAGAGCTTTCGATGGACATATAATGTAAATATGTGCAAGTATTTTTTCATCCCAATATTAGAGAATTTATACAAAAATTGTGTTTTATTGCCCCCCTAAGGGGGTTTTGCCCCCCATAACGGGACGAAAACTACCCTATGTGTTATTCTGATGCATAAGCTATATTATTGTAAAGTTTCATCAAAATCCGTTCAGTAGTTTTTGCGTGAAAGAGTAACAAACATCCATACATCCATACATCCATACATCCATACAGACAAACTTTCGCATATATAATATTAGTAAGATATTCTTTAGAACTCTCTCTTGAACCTGATTGATTTCTATAGACCACTTCTGAAGAAGTGTTTCGAAAAAAAATGTCTACAGATTTGTAAAGAAAACCTTTCTATAGCTTTGTATATAGATTTCTATAAGAAACTTTTCAAAAGACATTTATTTCAGAAAATTTATAGATTTCTACAGAATTCTATAAAGTACCATAAAATATTTTCGTAAGGGGTGGTGCAAAAAGTCATCTATTGTGTAGCTAGGTCACTTATAAGTGCAGTTAAGATGTCGACATCGATGAGTGAATGATGTGTTGATGTGCGGGATTTGCTCCCCGCACCTTTTTGAGAAGCTAACCCAGTGCTTTTCGGCTAAGCCAAAAAGACCTCAAGGTTGGGGATAAAACGTTGGGTTATGCGCTATTTGAGTGTCTCCACACGTCCGTAAAATATTAAGGGAACCAAGATATTTTTCAGGTCTATGCCCGAGCGTCACTAGAGTTGCCGTTTTTGGTGAAGTTAATTAAGCCCGAGAGTCTGTCGGGGTCCAATAAATACTCTCTTAACTATAAAAGTACGAGTTATATACGTTTCTAGCCTTATTAGAAATTATCTACGAACCTTTTATTTTCAGGAAAAAACATAGATAGCATCACCAGGCAGAAATAACTATGAAACGTTATAGAATTGGGGTTTAAATTCGGGTTTGTGCTTTGAAATGTACCATACAAAAGCAAATTTTATCAAATAATATTTATTTAGAATTTAAACTTATTTTCAAATATTTGTTCAAGATTTAGGTAAGTTTTTAATTCACTCTATGTAACCTTTTATGGTTAAAATGATGTTTTCCTATGCGGACCTTTTTTTTAGTTTCAAACATGCTTTTTTGATAATTTCTTACTAAAAATTGATTTATATTTCATTCAAATAGTTCCTTCATTACGAAAGAAAACATCTTGAAGTATTTAATACAAAAAAATTATCAAAGTACACAGCTTCCAGGTATTTTTTAAAAAAATCATGCAAAGCGCTAAAAAAAAAAGTCTGGAGGGAGATGTGCGGTCGAAATAGCTCAGACCAGTGGTTGGAAAAACTACATTTTTTTTGTAGCGAACTACAACTACAACTACTTTATTACAAATGTAGTTAACTACAACTACTTTTTTCAAAATAAAGCAACTACAAACTACTTTTGAAAAGTAGTCGCTATTTCGCTACTTTTTAAAAAAAATTAATGAAAAGCATTGGATTTAAAATGAGAAAGAATTCAACCTTTAAATTTTTCATTCTTTCCTGACTGTGAATTTTTAATTCAAGAAGTACAACTCGGCTACTTGAAAGTGTTAATAGATGCAGGCGTAATTTGATTTAAATTTTAATAGGCATACATATACATAAAATTGATTTAGGTGAAGTATAACATATTTTAAACGAAAGAGAAAAATTTTAATTTCCATTATCAAAGTTGATTTCGTAGGAACTTATATTCTGTAGGAGCTAAGTAATTGATTTTGAGCTTCAAGTTACAGGTCTGGACATGGACACCATCTCCTTTCTTACGCTACTGATAAAATGAATAAAAACATTATTCTATTTTACCGAATAACCTAAAAACGTACAATATTTAATAATTGAGTTTTATTATGTTAACATGTCAAAACTGAATCAGTAAAAAAGAAAAAAGTTAAGCAATAGAAAAAATATCCCAAATGGTCTTAGTATTAAAAATCAAATATTAATAAATATTCGAAATATGAAACAGAACTAAGAATGTTTTTACTTCAATGTGTAATTTTAAACTGCAGTGGATTCGCACTGCAACGCAATTCGAAAAACGCGAAGCGGCTATATAGCGAGTTCTTCTCGAAGAACGAATTTTGGAGCTAGAGCGAATTCCTCACCCGCAACACGAAAATTTTCGGAACTGAATAGATGGGCTTAAGTATTGCCTTTTTTATTGGGTAATTAATTTTTTTTTATGCCGTGAATGGACCTTTTCTTTAGCATCACTGAAAGCGGAAGTTCTCACACTGTACTAGTCGAAACATCGCTTTATTGACGTACAAATCACCACTCCGTATATTTTTCATTCTAAATATGGCGTTGATGAAACATAATTTCACACAAGTGGGCTGTTTAGCTAAAGTTTGAAAATGAAAGAAAAAAATAAAGTTTCTGATAACTAAAGAAATTTAAAAAATTTTTAAATGCTTGAACAACTAAAAATGCGTCGAATATAATTACTACATCTATTGTACAGTACTATTGTTGTGCTTGTGCTGCACTTAATTATTGTTACGTACTATACGTACCGTACTGTTTCATTTTACGCCATTCGCTCCCATTGATTATATGCATCCTAACAGTCTTTTTATTCAATAACATAGCTTTTTAACCTAGGCAAGGAACGCATCCCTCGCGTAAGTTTGATATTTGACTGTATAGTGTATATGCTGATGACATTGATACCGAAAGCTTTTTGCTGGACGGGAAAAGTTTGCATGAAACGGAAAAATTTCCGTTATCATAAATTTCTATAACACTGTAATATTTATTGTTAACCGATCAGCATTTTAAAATGTTCATCCACGGGACATTTTCTGCTGCCAAAAAGCACAAACGCTGCACTAAATTGGCAATTATAGCTTATTCTTTTCTTTCTACGCATGCTCTATTCAAGGTGAATATTGCGGAAATTTGAACATCTCGATGCCAAGCAAATTAATGGCGTCAAACAAAGAACTTACGGTACCATATGTCTGAGGTCAGCTCGTGTTTTTCTAAGTTCTTACGCGAATCTGATTGGTATAACTTTTACTCGCTTAAGACTTCCACCTGTCGGATTCGTTTGAAACCTACCTAGTTTCTTTTTTTTTTTTGTCGAAACTTTATTTAAAAGTAGTTTTTTGAAATCGCTACAAACTACTTTTTTTTTATATCGAACTACTCGCTACTCTACTTTTTTTCAAAAGTAGTGCGCTGCACTACAAACTACTAAAAAATGTAGCTACTACAGTAGCGTCGCTACTTGTAGCGCGCTACTTCCAACCACTGGCTCAGACCTGAAAGTGTTAAAAAACGTATGCCCTCCGTAGCAGTCGCATTGCTTCGCATGCCAGAAGTCGTGGGCTCAATTCCCACCGGTGTACGGGACGTTATATAGTTCTCTTTGTCAGGGCCGTCGCCAGGTACATTCGTTTGGGGGGGGGAGTGTTGAAGCTGATTTTGCCGACTGACTCCTAACCTTTTGCCGACCCGACAGATACATGCGTACACACATTATAATATATATATATATATATATATATATATATATATATATATATATATATATATATATATATATATATATATATATATATATATATATATATATATATATATATATATATATATATATATATATATATATATATATATATATAAAGTCAAGATAGACTGCTGTCCTCCGGAAAATTTCCGAAATTGGCATACTAAAAACATGATTTTAGGCTTTGGTTTATATAAGAAGCAAGAGGATCGTGGATTCATTCTCACCTTTTTCGCTAGAGTCAATATGCTTTTTTGTAGAAAAGGTGGTTTTCGGGAGTTCTTCTGTAGAAATTTCTAAAAACAAAGATTTTATGCCATCTTTATTGACGCGAAGGAAAGGGATAGGGGGCTCGGGGGCCCTCCCCCGAAGGTTTTTCGAAATTAAAGTTTTAAAAACACAGTTTTAGGCTATTTAAGGATACTTTTGGGGAAAGGGTATGCAGTGACGGATCTACATTTTTTTTTCCGAGGCGGGGCAAATATCGAAACTGCCGCCCCTATCCACCTTTCAAGTTTTAAAATTGAGTTTCAACGAAAAAAAAACATAAAAATAGTGTGATTTTGCCGCCTCCTAGAAGTCGCCGCCCTTGGCAACCCCCGTCTCCTTCTCCCCTTAAATCCGGCACTGAGGGTAGGTATTTACAGATGTCCAGTGGACAGTGGCAGATTAGCTAGAGAAAACGGCAATGAGGAATTACAAGGAATTTTGGAGGAGACATTCTGAGGAAATTCGAAAAAAAGAAAAATAAAACGTATTTTATCCATATAAAATTTAACACATAAGAACATTTTCTACTTAAAAAGTTTTGTAATATAATGGTGAATTAATTATGTTGTATATAATTTTTTGGGGGGGAGGGGGGGACCCTCATGGTAATCATTCGTTTTGGTATCTTTGAGTACCTTGATTCTGATTGAACATTTCCATGGCGCACAAATAAGGATTTTAAGTATACAAATCAGAGAAATTGCTTTTTATGGGAGAAATAGTTCGCAAAATGAGTTATTTCATGCTAGTAATGTTAAGCTAGAAAAAGTGGTGTTCGGAGGTTTCTGCCCCTGAAGATTCTAAAAATGAAACTTTAGACAGTCTTTGACGCTGTTTGCGGGAGTTTAGGCTCAGGAAATTTTTTGAAACTGAAGACTTAAACAGGGGATAGTAAGTCATGTTTGGTTCCGCTGGGGCTCAGGGGCACTCCCTCGGCGATTTCGTGAAATTAAAGTTCCAGAAACCCAATCATAGACCACCATTGGTGATATTAAGGAAAGGGGAGGGGAATGACATATTTTTAGTGTTGTGGGAAAAAGTGGATTTCATAGACTCTCCCCGGAAATTTTCTGCGAATGATGTTCGAAAAATGTATTTTTACGCGATTTGCGATGATGTTTGGGGGCTGCCCCCCGGAAAAATTTTAAGAACGTAAGTCTTGAAAAAAAAAAAAAAAAAATCTCTAGACAACTTTGATGGATTTGGGTAGCTGCGTAGTCAGGGGAGGGGCCCAGCTCCCAGGGAGAGGAGCCGAGGGCATAACGCTTCTAAGAGAGCCTATAACCTTGTTTTTCGGCTTCTAATTTCGGAAGATTTTCGGGGGCGAGCCCCCGATTCCTAAGCAGTTCCGTAATGTTTTCAAAAATGGTTTTCGGGTCTTAAGTTTTGAACATTTTTAGGTAAGACCTTCCACTTCTCCCCCTCATCCAACTTAGCAAACCATAGCGTTTACAATGTTCTTAGCAGGGTCAGCTCCCAAACACCATATTCAGAAATACTGAAGGAGAAAACATGTCAGCATTTCTATCCTCTAGTTAAGAATATAACTCATGCATAAGTTTTGAGGTAATTTATCACTTTTTAAAATACCCAGACTTAACAAATAGGAGTGTATTGGTGTTTTAAACAATTATTAATTAATAATTAGCAGATATAAATAATTAGCATTTTCTATAATGAAACCAATTTAGCAATTCAATGAAAAATAATTAATGTGATAATCTCCTTGAAGTAAGAACCTAAGAACCTGGGCCTCTTCCGAAACAGAATCTTGGCTACACCACAGGATTTAAGAAAGGAGGATCGGAGTGTTTCCCCAAGCGTTTTTTGAATTGTAGTTCTAAACATATAGTTTTAAACGTTAAACGACTATTGGTGATGTTAGGAGAAGGTGATACGAAGTGATTTCGATCGAAAATTTTTTAAAATTGAATTCTTTAAAATGCCATTGTAGGCCATTTGTGGTAAACGAGGTTCAGAGGCTCTCTCTTTCGACAACTTTCTGAAATTGAATGCCAAAAAACGAAGTTTCAGACGATCTTCGTTGATGTCATAGGACCCTCCTGCGTTAAGTTTCTAAAAACGCAACTTAGATTACATTTCATTACCAGAAGATAAAAGGAAATTGTTAGGTTCTGCGATTCCTCCGTCCTCCCTCCTAAGCTACTTCCCTAAATCATTTTATTTATTAAAAGATAGAAGATCCTCCTTCAGATTTTCTTTTTAAAAAACATTTTAGCTGTTTTAGTTTTTCACGACGAAATTTTCAATTTTCACTCTAATGTTTTTAATTGTTTAACGTACAAAATTATGCAACCTTAAAACAATCTGTTAACATTTTGAACTTACATACTAAGATAATTTAAAGCTTTTATATTTTAACTTGAGGTAGGGTTAAACGTTTAACATTTTGAATACAGGTGGTATTTTTTAGAGATACCTAATAAGATACTTTTTTTACTTTATTTAAATATCAGAAATCCTGAATCTCTTGATAACTTTGATTTTATTTTAATTTTTTGTAACTCATTTTTTAAACACTCGTTAGAGTTACTGGAGTGATTTTTCTAGACAAGATTTTGAATCCTTTCCTCTATTTGAAGCATATTTTCCTTATTTTTGTACGGGTGTGCCCTAGGAAGCTATCATGTTTATTTACCTATCTTTTTTTTTTAAATTGAAACTTGTTATGCAATTCTATAACGCTCTGGCTATTTTTTTTCTCTATTCGTTAAAAAAATGTTTGAAACGTATTTCAGCTGTCTTTGGTTTGGTAAATGGTAATTTTAAAGATGTACATCTTTGAATGCTCCTAAATAATATTTTAAGATTGCATTTTCTTCTGAAATTTTACAGCTAAAAAGAAAAAAACCATTCATTTGTCTCCCCCCCCCCCTTCTTTTTCTTTTCTTTTTTGAAACTTTTCACAAAAATTTTTTCATCCCAGCAACTTACTTATAACTCTTATTTTTCAATATTTAGCGGAAGATATATATATGTATTTATATAAATGGGGAAATATTAAAATAATGCTTTGAAAATATTAGTTAAAATAATCATACCTTTTCTGATACATTTCAATAAGCGTTTTTTTTTTTTTTTTCCTCAAATTCAAGTAAAATGCTTTTTCAGATTTTTCTTTACTTGCCACAATGAGAATTATTGTTCATTCACATGCGAATGAAGTTCAAAACTTTAACTAGTCTTTTTTTTTTTTTTTTTGAAATTCATAATGAATAAAATAACTATGCAGGATAGTCACTCAAATCTCAAATCTGCCAAACACGGGAGCCGGACAAACTCAATGCACTTGTATCTCTTCAAGGCTCCAACGCCAATAACTTTCTTTTTCCTTCTTCAGGCAGAAAGTTCACACAGCAGGGGCCGGACAGACCGTCTAAGTACACAACAATAGTTGATCCAACTCTTCTCTAATTTTCCCTCGAGCTCCCAGTTCCAGATTCCAGAGAAAGGTTTTTAACAGAAAAGACCCCTGAAGGTCTGACGTTTCTAATGTCACCCCTACACGCGATTACGCCGCGCCGTCTCCACGACGGCATTTCTGAGTGTTACGATTGGCGGACAAATGTCTTGCTTTAGTTACACAATAAACTTGTGTGGTCGACGAATAGGCATAACCCCTGAGAGTAGAAACTATTCGGTTTTTACCCGTCAGCCTAGAAAAAGGGGAAACGGTGCTGAATGTGTATTCAGAAGTTCGTTTCAAAATCAAACACTTAAAATACATACCAACGGGACTTTGTGTTGCAATAAAATCTTTCTCTCTATTTTAATTCTTTTATCATTTCAGCACCCTTTTGCATTTCTCCACTTTGCTGTGAATTTTTTATTGATGATTCAATTTTATAAATGTGTCCACTGTGCACTGTCCAAAGCTATCATGTTTCTTAATGTAGTTGTGTTTTTAAACTGACACTTTCCGTTAGTTTACATATAGTTTATTGAATAACTATTTTGAAAAAAATATTTGAATCTTACATCTCGGATGCGCACAGGTAATCTTAATGTGTGATACAGCTTCCCAGATATTTCTAAATAATATTTTAAGATTGAATTATCTTTTTAAAATTTACAGTATAAATACTCGTTAGAACTCATGATTTGCATTGTAAGTTTGTTAAATTGAGAAAATGTAAAAATGCACTTCCATTTAACTTTTAACAAAGATATAGTGAACTTTGAATTCACTCTAAAAGAAAAAAATGCTGATTATAGCTGAAATTGCCGACTGAGTACAGGAAGGCGGCGCCCATTGGGAGGTCCCGTGGCCTATATAAAAGTCCTTATTCGGCCAAACTTGTCTGATTATTCGGCAAATTTTAAGACATTATTGCATTTTTTAAAATTTCTGAATGTCCGTTCTCATGAGTGCATTGCATATCCGTATTTTATCATTCGGAAAATCGAGGATTTTCCCCAAGAATTTAAGTTTGGGGTGTCCCTGGATATAGTGTCGGCAAAATAATACTTTGTTCCAGTAAATGTCGGTAAATTGAAAATACTGTGCAATTAGTAGTCGGCGAATTGATTATGTCTTTCAGGTGGGCTTTCAGATGAATAGTAGTCAGTACGCAAAATATACATGTTTTTTGGTTTTTCCTTTTTCAATAAAAGGTTAAAACGGGCACATGGTCAAGCTACATACTACTTAACTCAAAGATTTAGAATGCAGAATCAACTGCCCAAGTAACATAAATCACGTTACATCACGTTGCTCTGAATCGTTGACATCACGTTACTGGTAACGTTGATAGAGCGAAAATATGTCTCGTTGCAAAACGCAAAAGCAACGGTTTTAGTAACGTTACATCAACGGTTTCAGTAACGTTACATCAACGATTTTTGAAGCGTTACATCAACCTTTATTTATCACGTTACATCACGTTGCTTTTAAACGTTGTATTAAGATTTTTTTTTTTTTTCAAAGCTTGAATAAAGTTTTTTTTTTCTTGGTGAGAATGGAGGTGGGTTCATTGAACCCTTAATTTTTGATACAGTAAGTATTCTGTATTTTTTGTTAATGCAATTAGTGTTAATATACTTTTATAAAATCTTTGTTTTTTTTTTCTTTTTTTTTTAATTTATAAAATGTCTCATTCCGTTTAAAGGCGTTCGAGCATTCTCACACTGTTGCTTCATTCACAATATTTTGCAAGAGCACTCCTGACATTTAAAAATAAACAGAGCATAACATAGCATAGCAGAATTTACATCAATTAATAGTCAAAATTAACGATATTACTGCAAATTAAATAAAAACTTTTTTCATAAATATAAATCCTTGAAAAAATAATTATTATTATTACTAAAGAACTCCAGAAATATTTTTCGAAAGGCATGAAAGTTTTGAAAAAATCCTCTTACTTCAGTGCTTTAACTAAAATTTGAAGTATTATTACTAAAGATAATTTCAGTTACATGACAAATTTTTTTCAAAAAATTGCTACAATTATTTCGTCAAAATCATTCTGCAAAAAGCCGATTAAATGAGTAAAAAGTGGTATCATTTATCGCTTTTATAGCTTATTAATGGAACATATCCCCAAGCTTCAGCATCTTTTTAAGAAATCAATGAATAAATACTCAAATAAAAACATCTACCATTATTCTTTCAAAATATTATAAATAAAAGTACGGTGGGAAAAATACTCAAACTCCGACCAACGGCAGTTCATTAACATCATAAAAATATGTAATAACACTTTTTTTAATTAAATAAGTATATCAACAATAATACACTAACAATAATACAAAGTACTTACCGCTAAAAGAGATGAGAGATCGCGATTGCGAAGCTGCAAACAATGGCGGCATAGCGAGCCAGAAGTTGTTTACTGAAAATGGCCACTAGGATTCAGAGGTTGCCGAAGACGAGGCAAGGTGCAACGAAAAGTAACGATAAGTAACGTTTCTTTTGCAACTGTTTGTCAACGTTACAAATTTAAGAAATTTGCAACGTGATGTAACGTTTCAAAATTATGCTTTTTGTAACGAATCGATAAAGCAACGTGATATCACGTTGTGTGGGAAACGGTAACGATGTTTCAACTAATTGCAACGTGATGTAACGATGACGTAACGTTTCAGTGTTACTTGGGTGAAAAAGAAAAAATGCCGACTCTAGCTGAATTTTCTGAGTGGACGCTTATTGTCTCGGCAAAATGAACAGTCGCAAACTAAGCAATCGGCATTGTGTGAGCAATAAAACTGAATGTAAACGGAGACACCATTCATTATTTTCTCTTGCGCAAAGTATGAAAAGGTTAGATGTATAACTTTGTATGAATATGATAACTTTTTTTTAAATTTTTGTCAATTAAAGCTTTGAAATTCCGAAACATTGAAAATGCCGACTTATGAACTGATTTTGCCGACTGCATGAAATCACTGGGAGGGTGAGACACCCCCCCCCCCTCACCCCCCCCCCCCCCCTATGACGACGGTCCTGCTCTTTGTGCTGTAAATCATTCTCATTTGTCCGGAGGGAAAGGCGATTTATTTGCAGTCCTCTGTGCATGTGAAGTTGGTTAACTTCTGTATGAATAAATAAATGAATCAACGAAAACTTGTCCTAAAATTCCTCATTTCAAAACTCTGCCATCACAATTTCAACGTTAGTTCAAAGTAATCTTCATAATACTAAGGACAACGTGATATTTTCCCATACTATTCACGCATCCAAATGCCGAGCAGCTAAGCAGATTGCAGTTTTCCGCAGCAAAAAAAAAAAAAAGGCTTAGTAACAAATTTGTTTTTGGATTTTGAAAAATAATTTCCACTGCGTGCAATACTGGCACGTAAAGGTACATTCACGGATTTCAATTTGATTAATTTTGCATATAGAGCTCCACACGTATTACGTCATGCAGGAAGATCTGTTCTTTTGTTGAGAGGAGAGACTCATTTTCTAAAGCCTTTCGACTTTTCCACTCAAAGCGCCTAACACAGTGTAATGTAATTTCTCTATGACTTCGCCGAAACTTAACTGCATTTTTTCATTCAACCGTCAATCTGGGTTGTGTCAACAGTATTCTGTCGTCGCGCTCGTTTCAAGTTGGGAAAGGTGAGGTGTCCTACTGCGATACTGTTGTAGTCAGTAATAACTATTCGTTTCGTGCCAGCATGGAAACAAATTGTGATATTCCTGCATCCCCTCAATGCATTGCATTGTTGAGAGAAACACTTGAACTGTTAGAAACGAAAGACCACTCGGAGCCTGGTTTCACTTTCATAATTCTTGGTGCTTCCGTAAGTTTTTTGTGACATTTATATTTCGTTATTTAATACTTCACATTTTACAAATGGGGTTCAAAATTTTTTGTTTAGTATCATTTTAGCAAAGCTATTAAGCGTGAACTAACATTTCGTGTGCCCTCACTTAATTTTGACATGCTCCTAGAAATAAAGAGCGGGACTTGTTTAGGGGAACGAAGCGGTTTTAGACCGTAAAACCACTTTATTTCTTGACTTTTCAAATCAATTAGTTTCAATTGCAAGTTAGACATTAAAACTGAGCCTCTTATAGCGCTTTATTACAACAACATAAACAGTGCTACGCTGGAACAAAATTGAAATGTAGTCCTCATTGCATATTCCATGGTTTCTTAAATTGGCTGTGTCTTTTCTTTTCTTTTTTTTTTTTGCGTTGGACCAGTTCTAGGAAATTGCTGTTACTTTTTTATGCAAATCTACAGTGAAGCCAGACTAGTTCCCCTAACCCCTAATGAGGTATTAACTTTGATTTTCTGGGTGACAAAATTCTACTTGGATGTGTGGTAGGTATGGTCTCTGAAGATATTTTCCCAGACAGCTGAAAGAAAGGGAAGCCAAATTTTCTACCAAAAAATGTTATACTGCTCATTTATTATTTTGCATTTAACTGGTTCTTAAAAATATAATTTTTTGAATTAAAGTTTTAACACTGAGCTTTTACTTAAGCACTTTCAACAGACCTATGAAACAAGGTTTCTTCCCATGTCCCCTCCCCCATATGGAGAGAGCTACAAACAGGCCCATCATTTAGAGAGTCTATTGCCCCCTCCCCCTGGCTTTGGAAAGTTAATATTTTCATGAAGTGGTTTTTACTATTTTTCGTTCAATGTACATAAATTTCTCCCCCTCCCCAGAAATAGTAGAGGTGTCGTCAGTGATCCTAAACCAACATGGGGGCAAGTGAGGGCTCAAGCCTCCCCTCCCTCCTAGAAATTAGAACTTCCTTGCTTTTAGTGCTCTTTTCTTTGTAAAAATGTAAAAACATTTCTTTTCCAGCCATTAATGAATAAGTTATTAAAAATTGTCAACTTTTAATAACTCTAATCTGTACTGAAATCAGTTTCCATGGGGGAAATATCTGAGCCCCTCCTCCCCCCCTATAAAATGTATATGGGCATCCATGCAAAGCAACAAGACCTAGACTGCATAGGGGTCGCAAGAGAGAAAAAGTGCTTGAATCTTCTCACTGCATACTTAGTATTGAAGCTGCCCATAGCACGGTTTGGCAAATGGAACCCGGAGGGGGGGGGGGCATGACTTCTCGAATAAAACATTACTTTACTATTGAAAACATTTTTCAAAAGTGTTGCCTCCTCTTTCTGTGCACATGAGTGCTTTTTTCTCCAAGGAAAAGAAATAGCTTTATTTTTAAATTTAAATAAAATGTCTTGAAATGCACTTCAAGACAGCAGCTTACATAGCTCCCCAAGAGGGGCGCAAGTGGTATGACGGTGTACACGCTGAAAAAAATCACTGTTTTTTTTTTTTTTTTCCTGTGGGGATGTGTAAGAGGCCATTTGGCCTTTACCAGACCTAGTGGGCTCTCAAACGAGGCATCAGTCTTTCATGTACAATTATCAAGGTGCTGACGCATGGCACAAGCAGTTTTTGACGCCCAGTTTCCACTAGATGAAGGCATCTGGGCTCTCTTTGACACAAAACTGCCCTAAGTGTTTAGTTTTGCTGAGGGAATTCAAAGCCAAACAAATAGGTACTCAAGGGATCTTTTACATGTGGCATAATCATAGGACATGAGCGCTGATGATTTTCTGCGTCTTGAAAATCCGTCTGGCCACCTCAGGTCAAAACCTGGGTCAAAGGCCAACGCTTTACCATCTAGGAGAATGTTTTCACATTGCAGTGTGTCTGATACTTCAATTCTCTTGTGTGGCCATGCATTGTTGTTCATAAAGAGAAAGTCTGAACCTACAGCCCTCCCTAAACATGATTCAGTATAACTTCTCTGCAATACCATAGCGATGTAATGCTTTCTTGTTCAGAAATATGAAGCGGTGTTCTGCCATTGTGCATGCCTGCCCACGCCTTAGCTGTACCGATCACATTTACAGACAAATTGTTGAGCATACCAGATTCCATGCTCTCTCCACAATAGTTGGTTACCAGAATCTATTGTCACAGTCGGAGGACATTACACTAGATCAGCGGTTCCCAACCTTTTTCTCTTTGCGAACCCCTTGGAACAGGCAAAAAAGTTCGCGAACCCCCTGATGTTGAAATTAGTAACATGTAAGAAACAATAAAAAAACAGCATGTTTGCTTTCCATTTTTTGCAGCATTTGATTACAATAAACAAAAATATAATTGTAAAATATCATTAAGTGCAAACATTAATAAAAAGTTAAAACTACATCTACAAGAAAAATTATAAACAAGAAGTTTTATAAATCAACTATTTTTTTTAAGCATACTTTAAATTGGGGAAAAAATCCTTAATGCGATATTTGTGGCTGTTTGACGGAACAAAGAAACTGAAAGTTTGGTTCAATGTCTGACAGTTTGAGTCTTAAATCAGGCTCTGCATTCAATCTGCTTCGGTATTTATCTTTGAGATAAGTATAGGAGGAAAATCCTTTCTCGCACAGATATGTTGTACAAAATGGTAATAAAATTCGAATTGCTTTTTTGGACAAAACGGTATAGTCATTTCTTACACTGAGCCAGAAGTCAATTAACGAGAGCTCTTTAAAGGTAGTTTTCAATGAATTATCACAGGATAACTCGATGAGCATTTCCTTTTCAGGTAATGTCAGGGTGTTCTCTAAGCATGGATTTCCTTCAAAAGGATTGCGTATCCAGTTGTTTGAGAGAGGGACGTTACGCCTATTAGGAAAATACTCGTCTCAATGTTCACATACATTTCTTTTAACGCTTTCATCAAGTTTCATTGAGTTTTCTGATAAAAAACTACTAAGAGAAGTGAAACAAGAAAACTCACCCATTTCCAGGCATTGGATCCAGAAATTCAATTTTTTTACCATAGCTTCAATTTTATCATATACAACGAAAATATTAACAACTGCACCTTGCAAGGATAGATTTAATTCATTTAATTTTGAAAAGATGTCAGCTAAATATGCAAGCCTTTGCATCCAAAGAGGATCGAATATGCAAGTGGACAAGTGAAATGGATGATCAACAAAAAATGCTTGGACTTCTGACTTCAATTCAAATAAGCGTGTCAAAATTTTGCCACGGGAAAGCCATCTAACTTCTGTGTGAAGAAGTAAAGTAACATGAAGGCTTCTCAATTCCTCACAAAGCGCGTGAAATAGACGGTAGTTTGTGGCACGTGATTTTATGAAATTTACAATTTTTACCGCATCATTCAAAGTAGCGGATAATTCTGCGGGAATACGCTTACATGCTAATGCTTGTCTATGAATGCAGCAATGAGTCCATTCAATTTTCTCATTGATCTTCTTTACTCGCACCACAAAGCCAACAAATTTTCCTGTCATTGATTTTGCACCATCCGTGCACACACCCACACACAAAGACCAATCTATTCCATTTTCTTCAAAGTAACTGTTGACCAGTTCGAAAATTGCTTCTCCAGTTGTGTTGGTTTTCAAAGGTTTTGCAAATAGTACATCTTCTTTAATTGTATCGTTAAAAATATACCTAACATAGACAAGTAATATTGCAGCGTTTGCTACATCAGTCGACTCATCAAGCTGGATCGCAAAATTATTCTCTTTTATTCTATTCACAAGTTCTTTATCCACATTACTTGCCAAATCAGTAATTCTGCGTGATACTGTGTTGTTTGATAGCGGAACCAGGTCAATTTTTTTTGCTGACTTTTCTCCCAGCATACACTTAGCAATATCTTTAGCACACGGTCCAATTAAATTTTCTGCAATTGTATGTGGCTGTCCAGATCTTGCAATTCTATAACTGACTCGATATGAAGCTTCAAGGGCCATTTTACTATCTTCGTTGGATTCTAATAGGAACGTAGAGACGCTACACTTTTTATTATATTCCAATTTTCTTTCAAAATATTCGATAGGTTTGTCTTTGTGTGTCGGATGCTTTGTTTCGAGGTGTCTTCTCAGAAGTGACGGTTTCAAACTGCTGTTCGCTAGAACTTCGTTGCAGAGAAGACAAAGCGGTCTAGGTTCAGACTCTTCTCCAGTAAAATAAAAGCCCATTTGTAAATAGTCACTGTCATATTTTCGCTTTTTTTCCTTTTTTCTCCCCTAGTTCACTTTTCTGTTTAGTCGGGGGAGGCGGCAGTTCATTACAGCTATCTATTTCAATATCCTGTGTTGATTCGAAAGTTACTGCTGATGTTGAGGGTTGATCGATTGACTGCTTGTCCATTTGTCGCTCAACCAAACTACCAGTTTTCAACCATCGATCCATAACAGCAGAAAGTTATTAAATCATAAAAATTACCAACACGATTATAACTTTACAAACAGAGTAGCAAGTTCACGTAGCAAAACCAATTGCAAACAAAATCACTTGTTTTCAAGCATCTCTAAAGTATCTCTAAATACGTCTGTTAACAACTATTTCCCCAGAACTATGAGCATGCTGATGTTATATATTTTTGAAAACGAACAGATGGGTAAAATCCAGTAATAAATTTTAAGTTTGGAGCCTTTTGCTGTCATGTCTGCTATTCGATGACTGAATTCGACGGAAATTCCCGAGTTATATTTCAACCCGATTAGAAATAATTCCCCTATGATGCATTGTTTGAGAATTCTTTATTTTTTTCGACATATGTATATTATGTATATTGTTTGATTGACTCCACTCGATGGCGCCTTTTTAAGGTCATCGTGATCCCCGCTACAGCTTAATACAACGTTTCTGCATGGCGCCTCGCAATAAAGAAGGAAGGATATCTCTTTTTGTTGTCTATCGAAAAAAAATGAGAAAATTTCTTTTTAACCAAGATTATAAAACCGCTGAAAGATTTTTTTTTTTTTTTTTGAGCTTAATACAAGAGTCTGGCGCGTTTTCAAATTAAAAAAAAAATTAGTAACTATGTGTGCAAATTGTATATTTTATAATTTTTTACCAAACTAGGAAAAATCCGCCATTGCACCGAAATTTTCGCGAACCCCCTTCCTGCACCTCGCGAACCCCTGGGGGTTCGCGAACCACCGGTTGGGAACCTCTGCACTAGATCAACATTGATGATCCCACCCAACATGTTCCTTAAACCTGCGAAATCTCTCTCTAGACGATGGCATGGTAAAAGTGGGATTCAACACACGGGCTTCTGTGCATACAAGCCAACCGTATTTAATAGTCGTGAGATGGTACTTGCAGAAACATGCGTACTGGTAGTGGTTGTAAGATTTGCAGCTATCTGTCCAGGAGTGAAATTTCTGTTCCTTTTTGCCACGGGGACTACATAGTGATCCTCTGAAGATGTGGTGTTCCTACCAAGACCCCTGCATGCTTTCACAAAGCATTTCCACCTTCAGCGGCCTTCTTAAACCGCGAGATGTCGCTTTTCGATACACCAATTGCTGCAGTGATGATTTGATTTGTTTCTAGTCGTCCACGATCGTAGGTACTCAAATGATGTCTTGCTGATATTTTACTCTTAAATATTTCAAGAACCAAACAGTATTTTGGAGAAAAAACTTTTTCAACATCTAGCACTATTTGTGTTAAATACCAAATAGCGTGAATTTTCGTACGAATCTTGAGCTTGTATGCACTGTCTTTCATACAGATAGCGAGTCTTAAGTTGGACCTGAAATCCTGTACGGCGACTACAGTGGAAAGATTGCTAACTATATCATTCCTTACTACATGACAAGGGCGCCCATATCGGGGAGCAAGGGGGGGGCTCGAGGCCCCCCCCCTTTGAAATTAGAACTTCCTTGCTTTTTGTACTTTTTTCTTTGCAAAAATGTAAAAACATTTCTTCTCCATCCAGAAATGAATAAATTATTGAGAATGTCATATTTTAATGACTCTAATCTGTCCTGAAATCGGTTTCCACTGGGAAAATATTCTGCTAAACCACAGGGAAAATATTTGAGCCCCCCCCCCCCCCTTGCAACTTTGCATATGGGCGCCCATGCTACATGAGACATCTATTTAACGCAGATATTTACAACAACATTAGACTACAAGAAACATTACTGTACATATTTTTATTTCAATGTTTGCTTTTCGCAGGCAGGATAGAGCTTCCGGTGCTTTTGAACGCAACGTAACACAAATTGTTTTTGTTCCTTATATCAGCTGTTAGCAAACCATGAAAGTCGTGAATCATTTTTACCTCTTTTGATTGCATCGTTTACTGCTCTAAGCATTGAGACAGTCTTTTTCACATCAAGGAATGAAATATTATTGACCATACCATAAAAGCTGGATGAATTTTTGTAGAGCAGCTTTTGAGATAATTGGGTCCACATTTTCGTACACATTTTTCAAAAAGCACAAATCTTTGTTGGGTGCTTTGACAGCCAAAATGCGTTGAAACCATGGTTTCACGTATATTGTCACTACAAACAAGCAGACATCAAACAATGCTTCATTTACTTCGTTTCTAATTTTAGCTGTGAACTAAATAGTAATAGTGTTAGGGAGTAAATCGCTCTAACCATCCATCGAGCTTGGTGCATGGCTCCCGGTAGTCTTATTTTAAATTCTTTTCTGTATCTCCACCTAAAAACATGATAGGCAGTTCTATCAACTCTTGATAGTCATCCCTGACCGTAATATTAGTAAGTTCAGTAGGGTAAAAGTAAATTTTCCACGTTAGGATATAGTTTGGAAAAACTCAGCAGCTAATCCATAGCACTATTTTAGTGGGATAGATCAGTTCATCTATATGATGGCGACAAGCAAAGGAAAGCATTTCTCTATCAAATTTTTGCTCAAGAATAGTGCAAGAACCACTTAAAGGACCTGTTTTGGAAGCTGTAGCATCACAACAGAGGGTTTTGAACTTTGTCTTCAAGATTCCAATCTAAAACTGCCTTTCAAACAGCCTGTGTTTGTTCTTTTCCTGTATAATTATCCAGTTTAGACACAGCAATGAGTTGTTCTTCGCATCCATGTGAAATAACTATAGATAACCACCTTCTTTTGATTTTTGAGCACTCAAAGCAGGCAACAGTTTCATATCCCAAGGTAAATTCACTACATATGGTACCTTGTACTGAAAAGCAATTTTCATTCCTCCTTCGTGCTCCTTCTACTTTCGGTTCAAATTCTTAAAATTACCTATGGGAAATTCATCAATGTTACACCCAAGTGTGTCAATAGTAGCTTCAAGAATAAACACATAATCTCGTATACTTGGACACCTGTCCAATGCAGCAACTGACTTTGGAGCAATGAAATCGTTCCTCATTACATATTTACTTGTTCCAGGTTTTGGAACATTTGTCCTATGTTCTGGAGCACTTGTTCCAGGTTCTGATTTATATGTTTCAGGGAAATCTTCTGAATTAATATTTTCACTAGAGCTCAATGAAGATCTTCTTGTACAGGTTCATACAATTCCGAGGATGTTGAAGCGGAATCGTATTTCATGCGCCTGTTTTCTTTTGAAAGCTCAAAGTCGAGCTCTTTCCTCTTTGTCGGACAGTTTTTTATCAACTCCATCTAAAGTGACCACATCGGCCAGGCTCTCTTTAGAGTTGCAAGAAAATCCCATCTTCCTCCATTTTGATTAACCGAAGTGCATCAGCATGTGCTATTTTTACTAATAAAACTGAAAGTCTCTGTGAGGATCTCTGTGATGCGCATAGCGCCTAGACCGTTTGGCCAAGTAAGTCTCTCCAAATTTGATACACAGGTTTTTAAGTTTATTCCCACAATTTGGCAACGATTTGGTGAGAATGCGTGTCTTTTCCCAAAAGATGATGCTTTCTCGAATAGCGAGATTTGCACTTTCACTGATGGTTAAATTTACTTCTCGGATGTCACAAAACAGACAGAACTTGTCCGTTAGAGGGCAGTTTCAAGCCCGTAATTTAGTGTTTTGAGACTCCTCTTAAAAATCTAGTTTTTCAAACTTTGCAATTCCACTGCAATGTTTCGTTTCCTATGGAAGAACTATACTGCACTCGCTGACTGGGATGTATTTCGTACTGACACGTTTGACAGTTTGCCATGGATAATCCCCCCCCCCCCCCCCCAACATATGTTTTTCTGTTTTCATTTGATTTCTGTGCATTATTTACAGCTCTTTTGAGCTTCACAAAGTATCGTGTCGCCAGCGTTCGCTTGCTTATGAATACACATATACACATGAATACACCAGGGTTCGTACGGGTTATGGAAATCCTGGAAAGTCATGGAAAAAAGATAGCAGAGTTTCAGACCTGGAAAAGTCATGGAAAATTGAAAGTTTCATTGAAAGTCATGGATTTATTTCAAGTCATGAAAAAATGTCCTGGATAAAGAGAAAATAACAGTAACTGAAGGAGCATTAGAAATCTTGAGTGATTTAACAGTATAGTACATAAAAGCTATTAAAAGTGGAAAATTGAACGATCCAAAAATCAAATCTGAATTTTGAAATCTCATTGCATCCACTTCTGTCGCAGATGCTTGCCTTTTTTTGTAATGAAATTTTATTGCTTGGACATCATTTATTTTGAATTTTCTGTTATTTTCAACACTTGTTATGTTTTATATTCTGAGTAGCAAAATTTCACATACTTAGTCTTGCCATGCCCACTCAAAAGAGGCAGTTCAATTGCATCCAAGTTCGAGTCCATCACTCATAAAGACTTTATTATTAAATTTATCAGAGTTTATCTGAAGTTGTTGAAGATTTAGAAAATAAATATCTTTAGTCAGGTGATAGAATACAGAAAAAGAGGAATTTTAATACTCTAAAACAGTAGTGCCCAACATACAGCCCACAAAACTGATCTATGCCACACACTGCTACGTTCAATGTCAGGAATCGAACGTGTTCTGGAATTTCTAAATCTATTAAATTATATGCATTTGAAAAAGTGCAAATTTGTAAACAAAACAAGTATACTTTTGAATCAGTAGATTGATTCATTACTGAATGGGTTTTTTTTCTTTTTTTTTTTTTTTTTCAAAAAAGATCTGGTTTAGAAACATGAAAACCAAACTATATGGCTTTACTTCAAAGAGCCAAAATACTATCAAGTTACGTGGATGATTAAAGGCACTATTGACACTAAAAGGCAACTTTTGAAGCAAATTTATTGAAACTTAGTGATGACTCATTCAACCTTTGTCCCATTCAATATCATTCTTCCTGTATTTTAAAACAATATTAGACATTTAAGCATCATCATATTCGTTTTATTGCATTTTTATTTTACTTAAATTTATATGATGAAGACAAATAATAGTTTAGTTTTTTAAGTGTACACTTATATTTTTTCCATTACAAGCAAGTGCTTCAATGAGGCTGTGGCATTCATGTAGACGTTTTGCTAATAGTCATTACCAAAAAATTAGAAAGTTTGAGAATAAATAGTGCTATTCTCTTTGTGTAACGAGGTCATGAAAATTTTCATTGAAGTCATGAAAAAGTTTTGGAAAAGTTATGGAATTTTTTCACCCAAATAGAGTATGAACCCTGATACACATATACACATGCTATTTATACGTTTGGGCCTTTAGGCGTGAGTTGATACGGGTTTCCGTGCTTCAAATTTGCATGAAGCTTTTTTTTTTCAATGATTTTGATGTAAAAGGAAAAAAATAAGAGATTATGCGTTTTAAAAAAGCTACTTTCATGTTTTGGGACACCCTAACCAAGCCATCTGAACTTGTATTTATTTCCATTGGCCAGCTATCCGAGAGACAAATTTTCATAAATCATTTGTTCCATAGCAATTGTCAAGCATTGTATGTACACTACTGCTTCAAGATAATTTCTTAATTTGCATGAAGTCTGCCCCCCTTCCCCTTTTAACTGCGTTTGTAAGCAACTAAAGTATTGTAGGTTTTTAAAGCACTTGGCATTTCTTGATCACTCATGTACTATGCTCAGGAACCACCAGAAAGCAAAAGTGGAAAGCAAAGTCACGACTGGGTATTAATTCCATTCATAAATTTTCAGTGTGTTCTTGAGAAGGAAAGGTTGCCATATACATGCATTTAGTTACTTTCCGAAATGTGTTGATATTATGCTCTCGAGTAAATTTTACAGCAAACGTGACGAGTACATGTAGCATCCTGCAAGGTAATTGAATTTTGTTGATGGGCAGTTCTCAAAAGGTGGGAACAAAAAAGTTAACTTTGAGCAATTTCAAAAATTTTCGAATTTGATATCAATTTTGCTTTTATTCTATAGTATGCATACCTAGAACACAATATATGAACATGAAAAGACAGCAGGTATTTGTAAAAATTGTTAATTAGCAAATTAAATTAGCAGTCTGTAGGTAACAGATTTTGGACATTGTTGTCCTGTAGGTAACGGATTTTGGACATCATCATAACGTAAGTTTCATCATTTTTGACAACTGTTAATCTGATTTTTAACTTTTCCAATGAAAATTTTATTTACTACTTTTTGAATTTTGCAATTTAATGATAAAGAGGATAGTAATGAAGTACTTGAATGGCTATCTTTACATACAGTGGCTCCCAAAAGTCTTCGTACACCTACGACTTTCAACGAAATAGGCCCCAAATCATTGGTTAGAATTAATATTTCGGAATAGGTATTTAATTATAAGATCTATGATCAATTTTTAACAAAACTGCATGAAAAGATTTCAAAAAATATTAAAACTTAATTTTTTAAAAATCAAAAACCGAAAAGTGCCGGAAATTTTATCTCACAAAAGTCTTCGTACATTTTATAAAATGTCTATATATTAATGAATAATCTAACTTTTGATTAAGTTATTAATTAGTAGAATTTCATACAGTATTCATAACACCTTTTAAACGTCTAGGAATAGATTTCATTCTTTTTCTTTCTTTTTTTAGCGTAATTTCTGAGTAAGTGTTCTACCACACTTCGGGTATTACTATTTCTAGCTCTAATTTCGTTTTAAAGCCCTATTTTCGTAATCTAGCCTCCAGATATCTCTAAATACGTTACATTAAGTTACAATCTGGAGATTGAGGTGGTATTTTCTAAACTTTAGGACAATTTTCGAGGCACTAGACGCAAACGTTGAAAACCGTGTGCTTATCGTTATCTTGATAAAAGACAAAGTTGTTTCCAATAACCAAATTTTTGACTAAGAGTTCAAAATTGGTTTTTAAAATATTTAAAGGAACAGCATGATTCATTATTCCATCAAAAAATTACAAACTACCAAGTCCTGATGCTGATATGCAACCTCACACTAAAACACCTTCACCGTCCTGATTAACTGATCCAACTAAGTTTTTAAGATTAAGTTCCTAATTTTTTCTTTTACTTACAGTTATACAACAATTTAACCAAAAATGTTGAATTACTTTTTATCTGTAAGTAAGACATGGTTCTAAACTGTTTTTAGCTTATTTATCATTGATTTTGAGACGAAAACCGTAAGCTTTCTGTTTTTCGCACGACCAAGAAAATTTCTGCGGGAAGAAGTCCTATTTATTCCAGCTAATCAAAGAACTTGGTGAACAATTTTAGGTGAAAATTAAATGTAAAATGTTTCATTTAACTCTGCAGAAACTTTTACAGTACTCAAATGTGTATTTTTCATAAATTTTTTAACTTTAAATCTACAATCACGTTTTATCAACTTTGCCGGTTGACCTTTTCTTACCTTGTTTTCGGTCCGATTTCTTTCTTTAAAGCATTTTATCAAGCACTTTACTATACAAACAAATAGATTAACTAATTTAGAGACATTTCAAACCAATTTACCACTACTGTGGGAAAAAAATTCAAATTTTAATGGCGTTTGCGGTTTTTTACGAATACCAGCCATTTTATAGTAATAAGCAATATATTATGGAATAAATAAACAAAAAATTAAAGCCAAATGACTTATAAGGGTCAACACAATGCAAAAATACTAATAAAATGGCATATGATAATTTTAATAATGAATTTATTCGAAAATATTTGAGTGTACGATGACTTTTGTGGCGTGTTATTTCTCTGTCTCTTCGTTTTCTGACCCATTTCAAAAAGAAGATCCGTCAATATTTTGAAAAAAACAAATGGGTTATATTTAGAATGACATAGGAATGATGTGAAAAATTATTGGACTTAATATTCGAATTCAGTTTTGAGTTATTTTGGTTTTACTAAAAAATTTCAAAATGTACGAACACTTTTGGGAGCCACTGTATAATAAAGTTTTGGAATGATTTTGAAGAAGTTGATGAAAGGTAGAAAAAAGCTTCATGGAAATAATTATACAAACTTGTAGTTTGATTTTTTGGGACAAATAAGGAATAAAAATAGAGACAAATGAATACGACATATATATATATTTTTAAAGGAAAAATAAACAAAATACGCTTTAAGAAAGAATGTAAAAAGTGACAGTTTTAATAATGAATATATTTTCTAATGTCATAAGAATTAAAACGATGTCTTAAAAAAAATTATTGAAAAAAGAAATTCGTATTTCTATTTGGAGATCGTTAAATTATGTTTCCAAAAGAAAGAAGAGAAAAAAAAATTCTAAAATAATAAAAGCGGCGGGAAAAAAAAAATTTGCTAGTGCAGGTGATAAAGTCGCCAAAACTGGTGCAGCTGACGATTAACTACATTTGTCAAACTGGAATCCCCCTCTGGTAACCTTTAGCTTATCGTATACTGTGTTGTCGCCAACGGAGGTTTGCTTGGCGATTTTCGCGCAAAATGGCTTTCGTTCGATCATAAACAGCCATGTTTCTACTGTAATTTATGTATTGTTCAATGTGTAACGTATTAATTATGCAAAATACCTATGGATTAAAGAAGATAACATCATAATAATCTTTTTTATTGATGTTAGAAGACAGTGGATTATAAAAAAATTATAAATAAACGGACAGAATTATCGGCATCAAGATCGTAACGCCATTTGGACATCTCACATGTATGTTTAAGAAAAATTATTTTTCTTCTAAGATACTGCATAAAAGATTATGAAAACACTTTTAAACAATTAAAAATTGATTCTGAGGATCGATAAATACCTTTAAAACGAAAACATCATATACTTAGTTCTCAAATAATAGCATTTTAAAGATCGCAACTTTTGGACATACATCAAATTTCAAAGTTACGTTTTTTTTAAATCGTTTACAAAGTAAATAATCTATCTTAACTTTTGTTATCTGTGTAAAATATTAACAAAAAGTTATTCAGTGTAAGATTCATACCTTTAATTTTTTTTTGAAACGCATGGAAATAATTAAAAAAATTTTTTTTTAATGGTACATTTGCTCAGTTAACGTTTTGGTATGTCCAAAATTGTGCTTTTTCGCAAAGAAAATATTTTTTAAGGGCATTTGAAGAGCATTTTTTCCATAATTTATGTCAATTCTTGTCTCTATACAGTATTATAGTTTAACTCAAAAAATTTTGAGTTAATTAAAATGAAAGTTATTTGGTGTTGAAGCTTCAAAGTTGAGGTCTGTGTTTGTTCCCACCTTTTGAGAACTGCCCTGATATATTATTCAGTTTCAGAAGTCGTACATTGCCTGCCTCCTTTTTCAGTTTTCACTCTCTTGCATAACTCTATCAGGGTGGCGACAGATCAGGGAAAAGTCAGGGAACTTTATTAATCAGGGAAAAGTCAGGGAAATATCAGGGAATTTTGAAAAAATAACAAAAAATCAGGAAAAATTGATTTTATGAAGAAAAAAAATTTTTTTTTGCTTTACAAAATTAAGTACACTAATTCCCTACGCATTTTTGGCCAATTATCTGTTCAAAAAAAAAAAAAAAAGTAAAATAGGTGCGATTATACACCGCCGCATATTTGTGCATCTTTTTTACTAAACGTCAAAGTATTGAATCTTATTTATTAACCACAGGATGAACTTACTAAGATTGCTTCCGTGTCTGTTAGGTTGTTTATTTTACCTAGCTTGAAATTTCCTTATACGCTTTCAATGCTACGTAATATAAACAAAACAACCATACAGGCAAAGAGGAAGCCTTCATTATTACCTTAACTCTTTTGCCTTTATTCCTTTGTCTCGAAGTAATTAGTGTACTGTAATCATGATTTCAAGAAGAAATCTTTCGTTTTTGAATTAAGACCTTAAAAGCTTAAAAGTTATTACTTCTTCGCATTTTTAATTTAATTGCTAGAATTGAACTTTCAATTAAAAAAAACTTTGTTTTTTGCTGTTATATTATTTGTTGTCACTGCAGATAAAGGTTTTCTTTTCTTCAGACTTATGGGATTCTTTAATTTTATAACCAAGTTGTATTCTTCTTTTATATATTTTGAAATTCAATAATTGATTTTTTTTTCTTGCATTTCAAAGTTGTTTGTTACAAAAGCAATCTAAGATTTTTTTTCGTTACATACTGAAATCATTTGAAATAAAGTTAACTTGTGTACTTAAGTAAATATCTTTATCTTTTTATTGTTAAAATGCTGTATTCATTCATTAAAACCTATGTTCTTGATTAGAGAAAAGCTCCCTATGAATGGATGTCAAATGGTTTCATCTGTTTTGCATAAATACGTCAATTAGTTATATAAGAACAGCTACATTACTTCAATTCTTTCACTATTACTTGTTGATTTTTGCAACAATTATTATACTGTTTGAAAACTTAGTTCAAAATAATTTCAATTACTCTTTAGTTCTATCATAAATACACATGTTTTTAAGAGTAATTTTAATAGTTTCTTAAAATTCTTATGCTAAGTGGTTTCTAGAAGTAAAGTATTTTTTTTTTTTTTTTAATTTTCTATAATCTTTCCATGTAGAAAAATTTAATACACTGTTTTGTGGGGATTTTTTTCCCCAAAAAATTGACTTGATATGTTTTTTAAAACCATTTTATTAAAAAAGTAGCATCTTTTTAAAATATCTTTAGTTCAACAACTTTACACAACTTAAAACGTTTAAAATACTGCAGTTTTTACAAACATACAATGGATTTCAAGCAAAGCAAATAAAGAAAACATTATCATTGGTAACGTAAATCAGGGAAATTTGGTGAACCTAATCAGGGAAAAGTCAGGAAACCTTTTTTTCACAGTTCCTGTCGCCACCCTGTCTATTTTTACAAGTGCCATCAACCAAGCATGGCTGATTAACAAATATTAATAATACAGATGAACTATGTTCACAGAAAAATCTCAAAGTTTGCTGACAATTTTGATAGTTTTTAAACAAATTTCTGTTTTTTCTAGTGGCAAAAGATTATTCCTGAGTTTTGAGATTCCCCCAAATTAATGATATTAAAAAGAAACGAATATGATTGAAAAAATATGCTGTGTGTATGGAGGCATGGTGCTACTCTACTTGTTTTCAACTTTACATTTTCGCTGTCACCCACAATGTAAGACTCTGGAGAGGTACCTCAGTTTTTGTAGGAAATTTCTGAAAAAATAATTAACTTAGCAGAGAGATTTCAATTTTATCTTAGTCTGCTTGCTGACTAAATGCGCTCTGCTCTCAATTAAAATAAGCAAGGTGAATCCCAATAAAATAAAATTGATTTGTTAGTCTCAAAATAAGTGTAATATGTGTTAAATAACTTACCTAAGTTATTTTGTATTCTCGGTAAGTATTTTTTTTTTTAATTTGCTTTGTGAACCTTATAAATATGATTCTCAATCTGAGATTTGCGGACCAATAGTGGTTGCTTGCGGATAAAGATTGCTTGCAGACCACTAGAGACCAGCATGCAATTTTCACAGAGCCAGCAAGCAGCTAGCAAAAATTTGTTTATCATTTTTACGTTCTTCTATATCCAATATATAGAAGAAAATATTGGATTCGTGCAGTTTTTCGAATTTTGACGGATTCAAACGTGTGCCGAGTCCATTTTGACCATTTTTGGAAAATGTCTCTGTGTGTGTCAGGTATGTGTGTGACCAGTTTTTTTGCAGCCGCTCTAGAGCAAAAACTACGGCATGAAATCAAAAGAAATTTGGTACACATATGTGCCCCTATGTGACCTTGTGCCCATTGGTTTTTGGCACGAATTCCTTGAAGGGAGGTGGAGCAATGGGACGTTTCTTAGCGTGCTTGCTATAACCCAGGAAGTAACTAGCGGAATCAAACAAAATTTGGTCCGTATGTTGCCCCTAAAAGGTACAGGTGCTGATTCAATTTTGGTGTCAATAGCTCTCCAACGGGGGTTGAGTTATTGAACGTTTTTTGTCCTCAATTGTGACTGCTGTATCTCAAGAAATAACGAACGGAATCAAACAAACATTTATCGACAAGTTGCCCTTTGAGGCATTGTTCGTACGCCCTTGAAAATCCTTGAAAAGTGCTTGAAAAAAAAAGTTCATTTTCAAGAGCTTGATAACCTTGAAAAAGTTACTTAGTGCTTAAATTGTCGCAAAATCATCGGATTGTGCTTAAAAGTTTTAAAAAAGTATTTCACCAATGTCATTTTCTGAACATGTGTTCAATATGCAACATCGCAAAAAATTGCTTCCGTGTTTGGGATTTCAATCCTTATGCATCTTGTAAATATTTTGCTGTTTATTATAATCAAAAGATATTTTGACAGATGGTACCTTAGATTAGTTTATTTTTTGTTTAATTTCATTGATTAGCAAAGAAATAAATTTGGAAACCATGACAACATTGAACTTACTCGATTTCGCAGAAAATTGCTCTTGTTTGAAATGAAAATCTTTTTGCATCCTGTAAATATTTGAATATTTTGGCTAATCAAATGTTATTTTCGCATATTCTACCGCAGATTAGTATATTTTTTGTTCAATTTTAATTAAAAAAATAAGTTTATTTTATGGGAAACATGCCAACTTTGAACGAACCGACTTCCCGAAATCTCGTGTTTGAAATTTCAATCTTTTTGCATTTTGTAAATATTTAAATATATTGACTAATCGGATGTTATTTTCATATATGCTACTTTAGATTCGCATATTTTATGACAACTTAATTCGCGAAAATTTCCTTCCCTTGTTTGAGATTTCAATCCTTTTGCATCTTGTAAATATTTTTATATTTTTGGCAACTAGAAGTTATTTTGACACATGCTACACATCAGATTAGCTTTATTTTTATTTTAATAACTAAAGAATTGATTACTTTGGTCTCGCTTAATTATATGCTTATTTATTTTTGCAATTTTTAATTTAACTATCTGTAGCTAATTTTCGGTAAAAACATTTTTTTTTTTTTTTTGAAAAAATTTAAATTTAAGCAATTGAGCACCTAACAAATCAACTTAAAGTTTGTATTTTGATTACAATTATGTTTGTATTTTAATTACAATACACTTGTAATATATTAATATTACAAGTTTGTATTTTAATTACAATATTTATTATATGACAATTTATACATTTTTTAATGTGTAATTTTATAAAGTTGAATTTATAAGTACGTCACACATTTTCTTTATGTCTGCTAAAATAATTAAGGTATGTAACAGGGATGGTTGTGTTATGATTATTCACTGGAAATCCTGTAGTCCAGTAGTGTTCGTTTTATGATTTTACCTCCCTATATTTCCAATTTTCCCCTTTACCTCAAATGTTCAAAACTACTACTTTAGTAAGGTTATAGTGTCTAGAAAGAGTAGTGTGCCGATCGACGGGGAAAAAGTGAGGTCAGAGCTGAGGAAAAACCAGATGGCGCTGCGCTCGAGGTGTACGTTATGCTCCTCAATCAGACTCGTTTTAAATCAGCGATTGCATGCTCATTTCGCAGTTTAAAAGCCCCGTTTTTTGGATTGAACTTATTTCTGCGCAAAAGACAAATTCTGTAATAAGTGCTATTTGTTACATCTGTGTTCATTTATTTTTTGAAGAATATAATATTACCTTATGCTAATTTATCTTCAATGAAAATAGTAGACTATAAGGGGCCATTCATTAAATATGTAAGGGTCCCGAGGGGGAGGGGGGTTGGAAAAGCCTATACGTACCTTTGGGGGGGGGGAGGGTGAAACTCATTCTTACGTAATATTTTCCAAGTCGGTATTTCACATTAGAAATTGCGCGGTCAACAAGTGATTTGGCAGAGATTATGTTCCATTTGCGTATAGAAGGTAAGAAACGTGTTAGGATAAAATGTTTTTTTATTTGTTTTACAAAGAATGAATAGTGTAAAATATAATAAAAGAGTCGCATTATGTATGGCATGTTTTATTTTTAATTAATATTGCATCAAAAAAAAATGTCGAAAAAGCATTCAGTGTAGATTCTAACTTTTCAGTAACTATTTCTTTACGCAAAAAGTTAAATTTAATAACGATTCCAGTGATGTAACGATTCCAAGATTTGTTACTTTCTCATTTTGAAAAACGAAATGGAATCTTACGTAAGAATGCGGGGGGGGGGGGGGAATCTTACGTACCCTTACATGGGGGGAGGGGGATCAAAAATTGCCAAAATCATCCTTACGTAATTAATGAATGGCCCCTAAGTATTCAATAACTGCGCGTCTCTTATTTCTCTACTAATAATAAAGCTGAAAGTCTCTCTGTCCAGATTTCTGTGACGCGGATAGCGCCTAGACCGTTCGGCCGATTTTCATGAAATTTGATACAAAGTTAGTTGGTTGCATGGGGGTGTGCATCTCGAAGTGATTTTAAATTCGATTTTGTTCTTTTTTCATTTCAATTTTAAGAACAGTTTCCGGAGCAAAATTAGTAAATTACGAAATTATAATGACGTGGAACCGTAACGTGAGAAGAGCGAATGAACATAGCCAATTGGCGAGAAATTCATCATCCATTATTTGTAAATATACAAGATAATCAGATGACCTTTTAATTTTCTCCTCCGGGCAAAGTCCTGCGGGTACCGCTATTTTCAAAATAAAACTGCTTCGAAATTCTTAAGCTAATTGAAATTATCAGGGCTTCTCAGTCTGAGTCGAAGAGTCGGAGTCGCTTGAAAACCTACCGACTTCGACCTGTTTTTTTTTTAATTTTCAAAGACTTTCCTTACATTAAAAAAAATAATAGGGTCACTTGCTCCGATCACATATAACATACTAATTTGCAAATAACTGCAATTGGCAAACAGCTGGCTTGATTATTTGTTGAATTTTCGGTAATACTTATCAACGTCAAACTGCTAGTTTGCTTATTTTTATAACGTTCTTTAGAACCTGTCAGCAAACGGTTTTGTTGTCGATAATTATCGAAATGGAAGTGTTTTTTAATCTGACGTTATCATTGCCAAAAAAAAGTATTTATGTATTTTTATCTTTTATCTCATATGTAAAATAGCGAAAGAAATGTATCCTTAAAAACTAAAAACAAATGGAGAACCTCCTCGTCCCTCTCCTTTGTCTAACATTGCTTATGATAGCTTTAAAATGTTCTTTTAAAAGGAAGCGCAGCTTCTGAATCTCCCTACCTTTAATCAGGAAACAACATGACAGTGCTACAATTTAAATATATAAATAAGTAGCGATCAAAAGAACATTGTGATACATGTTTTTGGACGCAAAAAAATATTTTCCCGTTGTCGATATGAGATTTTAAAGCCTATGGGAATTTTAAGAAAAGAGAGTCTCGTTGTTACAAATTTAGCGAGTTTCGATGGGGACAGACATCTTTCTCACGCTCTGTAGATATGGATGTCCTGCCACATGCAGACGAGGAAATCGTCTGTGAGAAATTAGTACCTTCAATCTCTTGCCAAGTGTTTAAATTTGCCACTTTTCTTAAAATTTCGGGAGACTTAAATACCTTTTATCTCGAAAACGGGGGACGATAACAAAAATAATTATCAATTTCGTACAGGATTTTAAAAGGCTAAAATTAAAAAAAAATTCTTTTTAAATATAAATTACGTGCTCGTTGATTCCGTTTGTCCGAAAGTCGAATGGTCGGTCGCTAACAGTTACCAGGCGTAGCGTTGCTGGAGATTTCCAACCTATTCTCCAGACCTATAAACTGTAGAGGTGATGCTACCATATACCGTGCCCAAGTCGGGCTCTTTCTCATTTAGGGGCCTCATTGACTCAGGAGTCGCTCCATTCTGCTTTAAACTCATGCTGGCTACATGAATGGGGCTTGAGTCTCCAAAGTGGCATTAAAAACAACAACAAACTGCGCCCTAAGCCATCTCGATTGATAATACATTTGCCTTAAAATATAAGTATCAAATTTTCAGTCAATTGTGTAAAATTTTGTTTTGAAAACATCCTTGTCTTTGTGTCTACTTCAATAATGATATTTTTATCGTCAATATTGTTTTCCTCATAATTTTCATTATGTACAAAAACTACAATATTTGGAGATTTTTTAAATTTCCTACAAACCCAATATTCGTTAGGCAAATTAATATGAACAATTTCATTTATAATAGATTTATACGTGGTTATTTCAGTTTCATCTGCGGAAAGATCAAGTTTTATTTTTTTCAAACAGGGAACGTTTTTCTTAACTGCATAATTCCTGATGTACCTTTTCTTTGGTAATTTTTTAGTAAAGTATGTTAGCAGACTTGGGAAAATTGTCGGAATTGCCTCATCTTTAAAAAAAGTTTTTCCCCGAGGAATCAAAACTTCCTCACCATTTATAATATGCTTAAAATGCGTTTCAATAAAATGTTTTTCGAAATGCAGAGCACAAATTGAGCAATATTTATCAAAAACTTTATCTAACCTGGGAATTAAAGAGTTCCACTTTAGTTTTTCTTCATCTGCTGGAGCTTTAAAAAGCGTAACTTTTTCCTTGCATGTTTTGTACCCACTTTTGCACCCTGGTACGAAACAAGATGAAGCTTTATTTCTTCCAATGTTCAACTTTGATGCCTCCATTAAAAGCCTTAAACGTTGTTTCATGAAATATTCACGAAATAAAGGTAAAAAAGAGAAACGCGGAACTAAATTGTAACACAATCCCGCGTCTACTAATGTAAACACCGCGAAATTGAACGTACATCTCGACCGCACTGCCATCTAGCGGTTTTCATACAATTTGTCTTCAAGAATCGTGGGGAAAAAAGCGCCAATCGGCACACTACTCTTTCTAAGCACTATAGTAAGGTTGTGGGTACTTGGAACAGCTTACCGAAAGAGGCTGTAATCAGCAAAGGGGTAGATAGTTTAAGGAGGGTTATTGATCTTCATTTGGATCTAATAAATTGATCAGGACCAGCCTAGCTAGGCCCAGTGCCTGTTGCTGGTTATCAACAGGCACTGGGCCTGGCATTTCTATGCAGAATATTTTGACTTAATAAACTATTTTAACTAGAGATGTAAAATTTCCGGAAATTTTGAAATGGTGGAAAAAAAAAACGGTTTTTTACCGGGTTTTTTCTGGAAAAAATGGAAAATTTGATTTTTTTTTATGAATAAAATCAGGGTTTCTTAATAGTTCTGTGTTTTTTGGAACACATAAAAGGTTAAGCATTAAGAAATATGTTATCCACACATCTGCTTGACAGAAATACACGGGTCATTCCATACAGATTCAACGGATGAGTTCGCTCGACCATTTTTAATTTTTTTGAAACTCATATCCCAAAACGATGCATACGAATGATTTTAAAACCAATTTTATTCTTTCTCTAACTTTAGCCCTTGATTTTTTAGGGGTCATCAAAAGTGATTTTTGCAGTCAAAAATGGGACTTTTAGACCTTTGCATTTTGGCCAAAATCTATTTGAATTACATTTATGGCCGTTAATTTTACGCTTTGATGTTAAAGTGCATAAGATGATAGTCTCACATGCTGAGTTACGTGGGTGTAACTTAAAAATTAAAATAATGGCAACAGGTTAAAGTTCAAGGTCAAATGTAAAATTTTTGCTCATTTCAAAGGGTCATAACTCGCTTGGGGGACGGAAACGCAAAATGAAATATGGCAAAAACTAATCACTGGAGTTACACTAATGAGAAAATATAGCTGTAATTGTGTGTTTGTTTACCCTTTACAAATTACAGCCCCTCAAAGATCAGAAAATTGAGAAAAATGACATTTTTAGACCCCTGTAATCCAAAAAGGGATGGAATTAAAAATGAAATTTCTTGGCCAATTGAATATTCCATTCAAGTACTATACATTTTATATATATTGTTTTGTGTATTTGGTTTGTAAAAAAGATACAGGTCTTTGAAATTGAGCAATTTTGCTAGTTAATTTACGCACTAAAATAGAAATAAAAAGTGTGAAAACTTCATTGCACTTTCTTAAATGGCCTATATAATATATTATACTGAAAAAACATATTTTAAGTATAAAAAAATCTATTTTAATTTGATAACTTAGAAATATTTGGACATAAATGAGTAGTTCATACATGATTGACAGCTTAAGTAGTTAATTTATAGACTATCTACACACACAAATTTTTAATACATACAAACATACGCTCTGTACATTAACTTATATAACTTGCCTAAACACGTGCAAAAGCATTATCTACATAGTTGAAAGGGAAAAAAGGTGAGTTTTTCATTTCTTGCTTCAGTGTAGTTTTAAGAAAATGAACTCACACTTCACACAGTAGTACTATAGTTCTGGTGGTGACACAGCATGTGGCGTACTGAAATACTTTACTCAAATACACAACAAAAATAGAACTTTCTTAATTTATGTAATCACGAAACGGATGTCAACTTGAGAGCTGAATGGCATTTCTATGCAATATCTAACGATAGTGGACATTATAACAAAATCAGAAGAACCGTAAAAAGAATTGATACTACTAAGACTAGCTTGCAAAGAAACTACTAGAAGTCACATTTTAATTCCTACAGAAATGTATACCTTCTGCATTTTTGCTACTAACTATTGCATGTATCCTTGTGAGCATTCAGTATATTAAACTAGCTGAAAAAATGCTGCAAGAAAGGTTTGACTCTGCAAATAAAATTCCCAATACAACATTTAATCACTGCTTTATGCCACCGTATTTAAATATTATCACTGTAAAATTATTGTCCCCTAGCAATAGGTATGAAGAATAGTGTGTTACTAAAAAGACTATCAAAGGAAAATGCCCATTATTGTCAAAAAAGTTATTACATAGCTTGTGTTGATCACTAAATTTAGAACCCCTGTCATTGTCTTGCTCCTAGTACATTTTCGAAGTATCAAATTATGAATGTGCCTTGGTAAAGCATTTTAAAACGCCATATACTTGAGTCACCATTACAACTATAGGACTACTAAGTGAGTTCATTTTTTTTTCAAAACTACACTCAAACACGTTTGCATATGTTTAAGGCAATTTAGATATGTTAATGTACAGAGCATATAATTGTGTGTATTGAAAATTTGTGCGTGTAGATAGTCTATAAATTAACTACTTAAGCTGTCAATCAAGTATGAACTACTCATTCATGTCCAAATATTTCTAAGTTTTCAAATTAAAATACTTTTTTTATACTTAAAATACGTTTTTTCAGTATAATATATTATGTAGGCCATTTAAGAAAGTGCAATGAAGTTTTCACACTTTTTATTTCTGTTTTAGTGCGTAAATTAACTATCGAAATTGCTCAATTTCAAAGACCTATATCTTTTTTACAAACCAAATACACAAAACAATATATATAAAACTAGCAAAAATACCCGGCGTTGCCTGGGTCAGTAATAATTATGAGAAACAATTGTTACTTGCCCCTGTTTTCTGTTTTAAGCGAAAGAATTTAAAACAAACCTTTTTGACGTGATTAAAAATCGAGCTTCTTCCTTACAAATTAAACTAAAATAGCATTAAGTATAAAGAACAAAATAGTATTCAATTAGAAACGAAAGCACGACATTTAAGCATATACAAATTTGAAGAATTTCCGAAATATGAAATTAAACTTTACATGTTTAAAAAGATTTATCTGTTAGTACTTTTTTTTGAGCAATCACGATTGCTTATTGCTTTCAATTGAACGTCTTTGATGTTACGGTTCCTTTTTCAGCTTGGACCAGGGGACCACCGCCCGCCGTCCTCCAGGCGCGGCTGTCCCCCGGTCCTGAGATATCCGCTTCTCCTGGTCGGAGGCGTCCATGTCCTACACACACGCACGCACGCTCACACACATACAAACACACGACTTCACACACATACACTACGCACACGCCTACGTGCATACACACAGGTCTACGCACACACACAAGCCTACACACACACACACACAACTATGCACACATAACTGCACAGAAGGAGGGGCAGGTTTGGGGGGACGGGAGCCGTTTCTAGAAAGAATAACTTCAATGAGTAGGTTCCTGTCGTGATTGCTTAAAACATAATTTGAATTCAAAATTTCAAAATTCAAATTAAGTTTTTTTTTTTAATCTAAAACCTTCTCTGTATGGCTATTGATGTACGAACTGTTTTAAAAAATGTAGCCGCCCGTGTTCCCCTTACACTTGCTTTAGTTATTTTGGGAAATTTCAATTTTTGTGGGCACTTGGTGCGGTTTAAAATCTTACCAAATTTGCGAGAATCATTTTAAGACACTTTCGATAATACTCCCCCTCCTTACTAATTTTTATTATAGAAATATTGTTGCCAGATGCTGAGATACTTTTGGTCAAATTAAAATGGCGCTAAACTGTTTCATCCGAAATGTTTCCAAAATAAGTAGTAACATTTGGCGATTGTTTGAAATCGTGCAAAAAGAAAAATTAATGGAAGTGTTTGTGCGGTTTATGGATTTGCCTAATTTAGTTGTTGAATTATTTTACACAGTATTTTTTTAAGTATCTTTGATTGGCGATATTTTGTTTATATGGTGAAAGCTGAGAAACATTATTACGTAGTCTTTGGGCTCAAAAACAGCGACAGTGGAAAAAACTGCTACTGAAATCTTTCTGAAAAAATTCTGGCGATATTTCTGCTGGTTGGTTGGATATAGTGAGCAAGAGTCCAATCAGCATAAATGATAATAATAAATCATTAATTACATAAGTTCCGTTTAAAAGTAAAATGATCTGCCAAATCCATTTATTTTTAGCCAATCTTGTGGAAAAACGTTACTTTAAGATTTGACTTGAGAAAAGCCTCAAACAGTCAGACGAAACACAAAAACATTCAACAATTCTAACTATGAACTGGGAGTTGAGATGATACACTAAATAATGAATTGGGTTGAGGAAAGCCTTCGAACATGGAACAAAAAAAGCCCATAACTCGTTTTTCATACAACTTAGAACTTTTTAACAGATGCCATCTTCAGCAGAAAAATAAGCGCTTTCGATGGACACATAATTTTAATATGTGCACGTATTTTTTAACCGTCATATTGGAGCATTTATGCGAAAATTTGGACAAATTAGAATAAAAAAGGAACTATCAATCGGATTTTTATCGAACTGGTCTACAAACCTCCCCAGTACCAAAAAGAACAAACGGTGAAAGTTTCAGCCAAATCTGCCGGGTAGTTTCTGAGATCTTAGGGAACAAATTTACCAAACTCCATTTTTATATATATAGATGTATAGTACTTGAATGGAATATTCAATTCGCCAAGAAATTTCATTTTTAATTCCATCCCCTTTTGGTTTACAGGGGTCTAAAAATTTTATTTTTCTCAATTTTCTTATCTTTGAGGGGCTGTAATTTGTAAAGGGTAAACAAACACAGAATTACAGCTATATTTTCTCATTAGTGTGACTCCAGTGATTAGTTTTTGCCATATTTCATTTTGTGTTTTCGTCCCCTAAGCGAGTTATGACCCTTTGAAATGAGCAAAAATTTTACATTTGACCTTGAACTTTAACCTGTTGGCATTATTTTAATTATTGAGTTACACCCACGTAACTCAGCATGTGAGACTATCATCTTATGCACTTTAACATCAAAGCGTAAAATTAACTGCCATAAATGTAATTCAAATAGATTTTGGCCAAAATGAAAAGGTCTAAAAGTCCCATTTTTTTACTGCAAAAATCACTTTTGATGACCCCTAAAAAATCAAGGGTTAAGGTTAGAGAAAAAATAAAAGTGGTTTTAAACATCATTCATATGCATCACTTTGGGATATGAGTTTCAAAAAAAATTAAAAATGTTCGAGCGAACTCATCCGTTGAATCTGTATGGAATGACCCACACATAAAGGTAAGATTAATTGAAACAAAAAAAAAGTAACTTTTTGTTTTATAACTGAGAGCTTTCATGATCAAACACCAGAAATAAATCAAGTTGTTATTCAACCAATAATATTGGGTAATGTGTGTCTAATCGTAACAATTACATTTTCTGTTTTAGATTGCCTTTGAAACTTGAAGTATTAATCGAAATTTTTGACTTTCAAACATGATTGATTTTTTTTTTTTTTTTTTGAAAGAAAAAAAAAATACGATGTAACTTTACTGTCTGAAAATGAAAGCTATTGAGTTTTTATTTTTTTCAATCCAGTCTCAGACCAAATCAAAACTAAATTGGTGTTTCTTAAGCTAAACCAAAACTTAAACTACATTTTCAGTTTATTCATACGGCCGTGCTACTAAGCACAGTAGTAAAAGTAGTCATACCAGCACTTTTGAACAAATTTGAGTTATTATAAACATGTTGTTCTCTGTTTCGTAGTATACTTAATAAATAAAATGTTTTAGAGTCACTTGATCAAGAACTGTTGTTTTGAAAAATTCTTTAAAAGAAAAAGACTTTTGAATCAAATATATGGAAGAGCCACACTTTAAAATACGATATCACAGTTTGAGTCCAACTGCAAATTCCCCTTTTTTGCTCAGCACGGCAGTATACAGGGTGCGGCAAAAAAAAAAAAAAAATCGGACAGAAATTGTATCATCGAATTTAAGAAAGGTAATTTCATCTTAATGAGTGCCTAATTTATTTTTGTTTCTCACTTTATTAGAAAATAATTTACAATATATTACCTAGTTTATGCATTGTTTTTCGGTTTTCTTACAATTTTAAGCAAAATATCTGCTATTTTAAGTTGTTTAACCAAGTAGAATGACAGTTCGTTTGCTTGTTGTCCCTCGATAAACAGTATTTGAAACGGCGTGCCGTTTCAAGTGGCTTGAAAATGCTAGTCGGGAATGTGTACAAAAACGATAAACGAACAGTGAACATTTCAGTTAATCGTCAGGTCACCCAAAAGTGAGTTCAATGAAATCCTTGGGTTTCCACGAGAGCAGTCGTTTGTGGGAATTTGTGACCGATAAGCGGCATTAAGGGAAAAAAACAGCTCCTAACAGAAGTTTTACGAGTTCCAAAAAGTTCAGGCATTCGTATGACTCGAAAAATGCCAGAAACGTTTGAGACAGGCTGCAAGTCCACGCTGGAAGAGATACCTTTCACTGATTTACCGTTCAACCGGCTCACATCCCCCAGAATCATAAGATTTGATCTGTAGACAGACACTTCAAGCACTTTAAAAAGTGTTAGGTATCGTCAAAACCCGAAGTCAGGCTTGGTCTGAGATGGAATCAGCACAAGCGACAAAAAAAATCTCTAACTTTTTGTGGATGAGGGCCGTAAAATGAATCAAAAAGTGAACCAGAAGGACATTTTAGAAGTTATTGTACTTCTGTGGGCCTAAGAGCACTTCATCATTGTAAACTGGACATCTTCCTTTAACTCCACACCGATTCATATGGCTAAAAAGACAAGAATGGTGCAAGGTGCGTTGTTTTTGACATGATATTATCTTTAGAGTGGAAGCTCTACTCGCTCGATCTAAATCCCATTTATTACACTATGTGGCCTGTTTCAGAGTCAAAGGTCTACCCTAAACTACACATAAGTTTGGACTTTCTAAACCAATTGCTTTATAGGGAATAGGGTTTATTAAAGGACTTGCTGCCCTTGAATGAAAATTTCAATTAGCAGTTGCATCTCTGTATTACTGCAAAAGGCTGCTAGTTTGAAACCAATTAAATTTATTGATTGCTAAAGATCTTCTCATATTATTATTTTTTGTTTTGTTAATTTATTTGTTTTTAATAGAGTTTCTTGAAAAATTGCTTGAACGTTTTTTTTTTTCACCGCACCGACCCTGTACATTTCGCACAATTAGCAGAAACATAGTTTTGTGATTAAAGTTATGCTTGTTAGTTTTATGAAGAAGGAAAATAAATTCTTCACTAAGGTTATTGGTTTAAGCTTTTTTGAAAAAAGTATTATTAAACATTTTTTTGATCTATATGCAAATTATATTGTCATACAACACTTGCATTAATGTTAGACAGTATTTTAACATAAAACGGGGGTCGGGAGGAAATTGCATCAGAATTTAAGCGTGAGAAATTTCTAATCACTGTTTGCTTAAAATTTCAATTAAAACCCTGAAAAGTTGAAGAATTTTTTTTTTTTTTTTTTTTTTTTTTTCCGAAGTGGAAATGTACTCCTTCGGAAAAAACGGTTTTTTTCCGTTTTTTTCGGAAATTTTCCGGTTTTTTTCCGACTGTTTTCATCTCTAATTTTAACACAAGAAATGAATTGTATGCATATCAAAAGTTATTGTTGTACATATGTATATTCAAGTAATGGATGTGTTAGCTTCAAAAATTACCCCCCTCCCCTCGCCCCGATTTGCTCTTTGAAACTTTCAGGTAATTTTTTATCAAATCACACCTGAATATTATTACCTTTCTAAATTTAAATTCTAATTTCAACAATAACCCCTTTGTTCCCAAAATAAAACTACTTTTGTCATAATATATATCAACTTCTTGTGAATCTTTTCAATTTCGAAACATGGCTTCTATGAATCTGAACTTGCACATTTATTGACTATTACAAGTTATTCAGTGAAAGCTGAATAGGCTCAAGTTTACCTTCAGAGTACAGTGCTGGTAAAAAGAAATGCATCACCCTCGCATTTTCTCAACAACGAGATCATGTAAAGTACAAATTGATTAGATTAGCTTCCTTTAGCGATAGCATACTTTTGAACAGTTTAAGACACTTTCGAACAGTTTTGGACGGTAAAAATCACCTATCCTGTCCTAAACCAGTTTTGGACAGTCCAAAACCCAACCTTGATTAGAAGGCAACCCGTTACTTTTGTCGCCTCAGTGTAATAGGGTGGGTTTAAACTCTTGGGCAAAACTTTAAGTGGTGTTAGGGGGAGGATAAGAGGTAAGAATAATGAGGAACATACGGTCACAAACCCTTTACTGACCATAGGCGGATTTCGGACTGAGTTCCGGGGGGGGGGGGGGCAAGAATTTTTTTTTGGAGCAACATTTTTAATTGCCCTTCCCCCCCCCCCCTTCCATGTTTTTGTCTGTTTTTTGTGATGCGTAAGGCCATTCTTTACTTTTTTATGTCATTTTCATTACTGTGTGTAATCATGCTGTCCTTTTTAAATTGACCTTAAAAGAGAGGGGGCTGGTATTAAGAGAGTAACGCAGTGCTCCCTTTTAAGTGGGATATAGAATATCTCCAGTTTTAGGGGGCCCGTGGGTTACTACCCCGGAGGAAATTATCTAAAATGGATATAAAATTCTGAATTTTGAAGTCTTATAAGGGTTAATTGGAAATAATAGGCAAATATTTTTTTTTTTTTAAGTTTTAAGCTTTAAAAGTGCTTTGTGATGCAAGTTAATACTTTAAAAGAAATTGTGCACAGATTTAGAGAATAGGTATCAAGAGAGTAACATACTACCCATTTGAACAATTCTTAATTTACAGTGGCTCCCAAAAGTGTTCGACTTTCAATGAAATAGGCCCCTATGCATTGGTTAGAATTAATATTTCGGAATAGGTATTTAATTATAAGATCTATGATCTATTTTTAACAAAACTACACGAATTTTTTTTTTAAACATTAAACCTTAATTTTTTAAAAACCAAAAAGTGCCGGAAATTTTATCTCAAAAGTCTTCGTATACTTTGAAAAAATGTCAAAAAAATAGTAAATAATCTAACTTTTTACAAAATTATTATTTAGTAGAGAATCATGGAGTATCAACAACAGTTTTTAAACGTCTGGGAATAGATTTCATTGTTTTTTCTTTCTTTTTTTCTGCAATTTCTGAGTAAGTATTCAGCCGCACTTCGAGTCTTACTGTTTCTAGTTCGCTTTTTGTTTCAATGGTGTATTTTCGTAATCTAGCCACCAGATGTTTCCAAATATGTTCCATTAAGTTTAAATCTGGCGACTGAGGAGGTATTTCTAAGTTCGACAATTTTTGAGGCTCCAAACGCAAACGTGTACTTATCGTTATCTTGATTAAAAAAAAACATAGTTGTTTCCGATTACCAAATTTTGGGCTAATAGTTTAAAATTGTTTTTTAAAATATTTAAATGAACCGCATGATTCATTATTTCATCAAAAAATTCAAAATTTCCAAGTCCTGCTACAGTTATGCACCCTCACCCAAGAACACCTCACCGTCCTAATTAACTGATCCAGCTAAGTTCCTAAGATCAAATTCCTCATTTTTCCTTCTATTGACAATTTTACAACAATTTAACCCAAATTTTTTTTCTCTAAGTAAGACGTTGTTCCAAAATGTTTTGAGCTTATTTATCATTTATTTTATGACGGAAAGCGTGAGCTTAGTGTTTTTCGCATGAACAGGAAAATTTCTGCGGGAAGAAGTCCCTTTAATACAACTAATCAGAGAACTTGGCGAATAGTTTTAGGTGAAAATTAAACGTAAAATGTTTCATTCAACTATGAACTTGAAACTTTTTCAGCACTCAAATGCGTATTTTTCATAATTTCTTTAACTGTAAACCTCCGATCACGCTTTGTTAACTTTGCCAGTTGACCTTTTCTTACCTTGTTTTCGATCCGATTCTTGTCTTAAAAGCATTTTATCAAGCACTTCACTATAGAATGGTATAAATTAACTAATTTACAGGTATTTTAAACCAATTTATGTCTACTGTGAGGAAAAAAAAAAAAAAAAAAAAAACAAATTTCGAATCGTGTTTGTTGTTTTCTACGCATACCAGCCATTTAAAAATAATAAGCAGAATATTAGGGAATAAATAAACAAAAAAATAAAGCCAAATGACTTTTAAGGGTCAATACAATGCCAAAATAATAAAAAAACGACATATGATAATTTTAATCATGAATTTATTCGAAAATATTTCAGTGTACGATGACTTTTGTGGTGTATTTTTCTCTGTCTCTTTGTTTTTTGACAAATTTCAAAAATAAAATATGGCAATATTTTGAAAAAAAAAAAAAAAAAACTACTGGGTTTTATTCAGAATGGCATAGGAATGGTGCGAAAAAAAAATTGGACTTCATATTCGAATTCAGTTTTGCGTTATTTTGGTTTTACTACAAAATCTCAAGGTGTACGAACACTTTTGGGAGCCATTGTATACACTTGATAAGAAATAAAATTGAAGCACACTTTGCTTAGGAGTTTCAAAGACTTGTCTAATTATTTTCAAGCTTTGGTTGGTTAGATTGGGTTTTCGGTTCAAGAGCCCTTGTAGGCTATACTGCGCCAATTCTTTTCAGGGATTTTAGAACCTATCAATAATTTGCACTTTCCAGCCTCTGAAATTGAGTAGTAGATTATACACTTGTACAGTATTGTTCAAACTTTGTAAGAAACGGCTATTTTAAGTTTAAAAGAAAAAATAAACTTTAATTTCCTATTCAAAAAAGAAAAAAATCATGATTTTTTTTTTGTTATAAGATTTTGGAAGATAAGTTGTTATTATATAAACTCCTCCCAAAACTGGGGAGCATTGTCCTCTTTGCCCCCCCCCCCTCCCTATAAATCCATCCATGCTCTTCTGAACTATTCAAAAACGAAAAAATAATGATTTTTTTTTTTTAATTTTTGGAAGATGTGTTGTTACTACATAAAGTCCTCCCAAAACTGGGGGGGCATTGCCCCCCTCTGATCCCCCATAAATCCGCCCATGTACTGACGCACAAAGCCAGAAACTGGTGGATGCTAAACAGGTCACAAATTTACCAAACAAAGACTATTTTACACAACATTTATATAGTATTTAAAAAAGGTTTAAAGCGCTAGATGAAGTTTGTGGTCTGCAGCTGTAATACATGCGTCGCAAAATGAAACTGTCACTATTACAAGCAATTTCGACACATTTTCATCGATCGCTGCGCTTTTGCTGCGACGCGTGTATTAGAGCTACTACAGGCCGTAATTTTTAACTATTTAAACACTTCTCAAACACTAAAATGTTGTTTAAAATCATTTTTGTGTAATAAATTTGTGTCCTATTTTGCATACATCAGTTTTTGACTGCATTAGCACATTAGCATTGCTTTGTGACCATATGTTCCTTGTGATTCTTGCTTCTTATCCTCCCCACTCTAACTCCCCTTTGTGTTTTGTCCCAAGACTCATCCTGTATATACAACTTTTTTCCAAGGGACTCCCATCTGGTTTGTCACTATTTTTTTTTTCTTTTCAATAAAAGCCTACCTAGGACCCGATCTTTAAAAGCATTTTACTCAAAACTTGAAAATGTCCACTTACATCCCTTTGCTTCTCACTACCTCAATTGTTAATTTCTTGGATAAAGTTATCTCTCACATGCAGGAGACACTTTTGAACATCAGTTTTAGACTTCAATTCTAGCAAATTGTCCTTCGAATTTATTTATTTTTAATGCAGACTTTGCATTCCCACCAATTAGTTTTGGATGTTTGCTTCAAAAAGAAACAAAGTGAGCCGTTCCGCAAAAAATCACTCCACAAGAATTTTGTCCTACTCAGTAAACTCCCGATTATCCACGAGTGGCTTACACGCGGGGCGGAAAGTAAATCAGTAATCACGAACATGTATTTTTGCAGTGAAAAATAAACACCTATGGCCAGGGTTTGTACGGGTCATGGAAATACTGGAAATTCGTGATAAAAAAAATAGGCAAATTTCAGAGCTGGAAAATGTCATGGAAAATTGAAATTTTCATTCAAAGTCATAGAAAAATGTCTTAGGCAATGAGGAAGCAACAGCAACAAAAAGATCATTAGAAATCTAGAGTGATATAACAGTATTGCTTATATAAGAGCCATTAAAACTGGAATTTTTAACGATCTCAAAAACAAATCTGAATTTTGAAATCTCATTGTGTACTGTAGTAGCCGCTCGTCTTTTTCTGCAATGTGATTTTACTGCTTCGACATCACTCATTTTGAATTTACCAGTATTTTCAACACTTCTTATATTTTGTATTCTGTAGTAGCGAACTTGTACATTCTACGCTTTCCCACGCCTACTTAAAACACGCAATTCAATTGCATCCTAGTTTGTTTCCATCACTCGTAAAAACTTTATAATGTTAATCAGTGTTTGTCTTAGTTTTTGAAGGCTTTAGAAAATAAAGATCTATAGTGAAGCGATAGAATACAGAAATAGAGGAATTCTAATACTCTAAAACAGTAGTGCTCAACATGTGGCCCGCAAAACTAATCCATGCGACCCACTGCTACCTTCAGTGTCAGATAACAAACACTCTGGAATTTCTGACTCGCTTAAGCATTGAAAATGTGAAAATAAGTAAACAAGTATATTTGAATCTGAAGATCTATTTACTACTAAATGCATTTTAAAAATGAATATCTGGTTTAGAAACATGAATTAACAAAAGAATAGTGCTTTGTACTTCAAAGACCCAAAATGAGGTCATGAAAAGTCTTGGAAAAGTCATTTAATTTTTTCATCTGAATCGAGTATAAACCCTGATTGGCTGTTTTTTGTCGAAAATTTGTAAATTTAAACTCGGTTGTTTCTGTTAGGGTTATTTATTTTTTGTTCTTCCTTCATCGTACATGAACTAGTTCTTTATTGATAAGTTCTGTTGTTCAAATCTACAAAAATTTTTACTGTACTGTATATATTTTATCTGTTTGAAGAAAGTATTATGCATCAATACAGCTCAGTTTTTGTTGAAGGAAAATTTTTACCTTATTTGCCCTCATTTTAACCTTTATTCGGTTTATCCGCAATTTTTATTATCCGCAACACTTGTGCCACCCAATCCCGCGGATAATCGAGACTTGTGTGTAACTGTCTATCTTTTGCTATGTAGATTTTTTTCCGATGTTCGCGTAAATTTGGGATTACTTTTGAAATATCAAGATTAATGAGTGTTTTTTTTATTCCCATACGTTACTTAAGTGTTAATCTAAATACCAAATCTGAAAAGATAGTAAGCAATTTATACAAAGTTATAACTTGAAGAAACACGGGATATTAAATTGTAGCCTATAGAAGTTCAATGAAAGTGGGAGGGTTTTTTACAAATAAATGGACAAATAAAAGCAACCTTGCAAAGCCTGGCCGCAATCCTTGATTGCAGAAGTTTTAATCAGTCAGAAAAAATCTTTTTTTTTTCTTTGACACATCCATGTAAAGCGTCTAATGCTTTTAAAAAATACAATAAAAGCTTTTAAGATATAAAACGCTGTAGGTATTGCTATCAATGATTGTTTATTAGTATCTTTGAAAGGGATAAAACTTATCTTCATGAAATAGAAGTAGGCTTCTTCCTATCTTTTTTTTTTTTTTCACTTTTTTATACGAAGTGCAACAAGTTTTGTATTCTCAAAGAACATCTCAAATATCAAACTAAATTTCTATTTTTAACTCCCTTTTTATCAGCTTTGATAGTTTTTTTCGTCACTTTCGAACCTACTATCCAGCCGAAACTTTTCATAGGTGAGATTTCAGTAAGGGTCCCTCAATCCGTCCCTGGATTTTAGCCCTCGCCTGAAAAGTTTTGGTTTTGTTTTATTTTACTTATAGAAATGCTATATCAAGTATCTAAGTGTGAGAAAATTTTAACCATCCTAAATTAAATAGTAAATTTGAATAGAACAATTATAACTTGTTACACTTGGCAGTGCTGTTGTTAGAGGGGAGCGCTATTCCCAACATGTTTAGTTTGTTATTGTAAAAATATTAAACTTGATGTAAATTAATTTCAAACCATCAAACCAAAGTTTGTTTGTTTTTTTTCCGGAAATACGCCTCAGAACGTTTTCGCATGCGTATTTTCACCCTTTATCTCCATATATTTAAAATAGTAACACCAAAAAGATTCACCGCCAGTCATTTTCAGCCGATTACTGCAGTTTCGTGCTTGGGCTGATGAGTGCTAATAAGCACGAAACTACAGTCCTCGGCTGGAAATGACTGAGCTGGCGGTGTATTTCTGCTGTAGCCCTGGCTAATTGGCAGTAATTTACTGAATATACCAAGAAGATTGTTGAATTCTGTCTGTGGCGGGCCTGCGTCTAGCATCTACAGCTTTGAAATTTGTACAAAGTTACTTCGAGCCACATGGATTAGCACCTGGGGTACTAGACTTAAAATTTCGAGTTTTTTTTAAATCAGTTTTTAAGCTAAAATTTCAAGTAAATTGCCTATTAAAAGGATGAACGATTTCCCACACCCCTTAACATTCTGTGCCGTTCAAAAGCGATTTTTTTTTCTGCACCTAAAATAAAGCTTGTTCCAATCTTTTATTAACATTTAGAGACATCGTAACTTATTGAAAATAAGGAAAATAATGTGAAAGTCAGTTACTGTGTATTTTTATTCCTTCTTATCATCCAAAATGTATTTTGGAAATTCAAAACCATTAAATTCAATTTAAAAGAATCCTGGGGAAAACATCTTATGCAAAATATATATTTTGCGTTGAATGTTACAAAATACTGTTTTGCTTTAAAAATGTCAGTGCAGTGGAATGGAATTGCTCAATATTTTATTTAGTGTTGCAAATGGAAAAGCACGATCTGGGGTGCCCATCCCCCCCCCCCCAAGTTTAATGGTACAAATCTCCCCTCCCCCATTTTCTCAACCCTCTTTACCTTTTTTTAATTTTTAATTCTTCTTATTTTATTAGAAAAGTTCTGTGCTACGCCAGAACACACACACATACTAAATAAAAAAATGAAATAAAATCTAAACAAAATAATTTTCATTAAAAATAAATCAATAAGCTTAAATAAAAATTAAAAAATCCCCCCTCCCCCAAATTGCGCTATAATCCCTCCCCTCCTCCTGTGGGCACCCCTGAGCACGATCAATTGCAATGTTACAAATTTGGAGCCAGTTATTCGGAAATCGGTTTCTGAAAAACAGATGCATCTAATGAAAGAAGCATAGTAATGATAAAAATAATTATTGATATAGTAAAATTTGCAGCCCTCTGTATGGAAAAAGGTATAATATATGCACATTCGATTTCCTAAAATTTGAACTACAATATCGTCTGAGAAAATGGTTATCATCTGAAAGTTCTAACCTTGAGAGCAGGAAGTTCATTATCAATCACAGTGCAACTTTTTGTTACACTCGAGGAAAAAGATGCAGTTCCTGTTCGTTTGTTTTCCTTCTACGTTCGATCGCATGTAATTCACGTGGGTTCCAGTCGCCCGATTTGATAACGAAATCATTCGATCGGATTTTTTTTTAATATAAAAAGGTCGTCTTTATTTGGATCACATTGAAACATTTGTTTCTTATATCTCTTCATTTTGGCATTCGAACTTGCTTCAAGATGATGCTTTATTGTCATTGAATTTTTGTGGGCGGATATCTGTGATTTTGCGGTCTGCAATATACTTAGAACCTCGTTTATCTGGATTAACTGGGACGAAAGGCAATCCGGATAAACGAATATTCGGAATCTCTCGGTTTTGTGGAAAATAAGCAAAACAAATCCTTTAATGAGCAGGCGTACCTTTTATTACAGAAAAATCAATGCTTTGTAACATAGGATTGTTTTGCACAATTTATACTTCATCATTTATATTATTTAATCAAACACGTTATCATTTCTATTATTCAAACATCCGACAAAAGCTTTTGTCGGATGTCTTTTCATCCATAAGCTCATTATTTTTTGCATTGAAAAAGGCGTTCCCTGTAACGCCGAAACACGTGTCTGCTGTAATTTACAAATTTGTGCTTCTACTTACGTTGTTTTGTCTTACTTTACTGTTCAGCACAAAGGTATTTATTTATCTTACTATCATTTGTATCAATTAATCAAACACTTTGTCATTCATATTATTCAATCAAACACTTTATCATTTATATTTTTCCGTCAAACACTTGATAATTTATATTAATCAAACTCTTTATAATTTATATTTATCAGGCACATTATCATTTATATTCCATTCCATCAAACACTTTATCATTCATATTATATTCCATCAAACACTTTATTTGTATTATTCAATCAAACACTTTCGTTATTTGTATTAATCAATCAAAAAAAACGTTATAATTTTTATTATTCGAACACTTTATCATTTACATTATTCGAACACTTTATCATTTACATTATTCAATCAAGCACTTTATCATTTATACTAGCATTCCCGTGCCCGACATTGCTCGGGTATTGGAATTAGTAGGGGATAACAGTGCTTGGTGCACCTTTATGAAAATCCCCTATAATAATTACTTATTACCTATAACTTTTTCTAATTTGGGGAGGATCCCGGAGCCCCTGGACTCCTTACATATATGCCCTTGTCCTTAACCGATCTTTAACTGTTATTAACGATCCTTTTAAAGTATTGATTATCTTTGCAAACACAGGCCATCCACATTTTATTGATATACCTATGTTTAAGCAAGAACTTCTTTGTATACAACATTTTTAGGTTTTTTTTTTCTGGTGCTAAAATTATTAAGCTGCTTGATGACTGACTTTGGAGCAAGCTACATAACATTGGCCGTGTGAAAAAAAGTCTTCTCTTAAATCGATCCCTGCTACTTTTAATGTCTGTCCTTGTGACTTATTAATGGTTATTGCAAAGCAAACTTTAACAGGAAACTGCACTCTTCTAAATTCAAAAAGATTGTCAGCCTGTGATGATGTTCTTAAAAACTTCGTTTCTAGTTTTGAAAAAATAAAAGCAAAAGACATAAACATTATGATTTGACTTGAGAAAAGCCTCGAAGAATCACGTGAGAAACAAAAACAATATCAAATATATAGTTCGCTATCGACCAAAAGTTGAGATGAAGTACTGAATAATGATTTGAATGGAGGGAAGCCTTCGAAAATAAGGGATTTGAATTTCAATGACAGGTTTTTAATTTCGCAGAAATTAAGGGGTTTTAATTAATTTCTCCTGAACTAATTGAGATTTCGAAAAATCCTTTCTTAGTGGTTACTTTTGTAATCATGCGGACATGCCTGCCAAATTTCAAGTCTGAAGCTTCAGCGGTTTCGGCTGTGCGTTATATATATATATATATATATATATATATATATATATATATATATATATATATATATATATATATATATATATATATATGTATATATATATGTTATCTCAGGACATTGATTTTTATATATTAAGATTATATTCCATCCAACACTTTTTCATTTGTATCATATTCCATCAAATATTTTATCATTTATATTATTCCACCAAACACTTTATCATTTATATTATTCCACCAAACACTTTATCATTTATATTATTCCACCAAACACTTTATCATTTATATTATTCCATCAAACACTTTATCATTTATATTATATTCTATAAAACACTATCATTTGTATTAGTCAATCAAACACCTTATCATTTGTATTATTCAATCAAACGCCATATCATTTCTATTAATCAATCAAACACGTTATCGTTATCATTTGTATTATTCAAACACTTGATCATTTATATTATTCTAGCAAACACTTAATTATTCATATTATTCAATCAAATACTTTATCATTAACAACTCAATCAAACACTTAATCATTTATAGTTCAGCTGCAGTAGTATCGGGCCGACGCTCGAAGTACACCATGCTGTTTATTAGATTATCCTAATTTATTGCATAATCGATTCAGGAGTTGTACATTTGATCAAAATAAAAAGCAAATGTTTGGCGCACTTGTAGTTTAGCTATCATAATTTATAATTGTTATTTGTCTGGATATAAACTTTTTTAAAACTCTACAAATTTGATCCGGATGAACGGTGTTCTACTGTATTATCAACCACTTTTCCGTGAAGCTAACGTAATTGCAACACAACCAGAGGCGTAGGAACTTGGTGGAAGTAGGGGGAGCTGGGATATAATGCCGCAACCAAAAAATAATTGGGGGGGGGGGCACTTAAATTTTTTCCCCCATAAGAAATTAGCTTCTCGAAGAGCTTCTCTCTCTCTTTCCCAGCAAAATTTTCAATTATATTTAATAAATACATTGAATATGGAGAGAATGAGGTGATAAAACTCTAGTTTTGAAAAGGGGTCGGTCAGTACTCGAAGATGAGCACGTAGAAAAAGAGGGGTTCCGGGGGACCCTCCCCCGGGAAAATTTCAAAATTCTTGTTGTTTTTAAGCGACTTTTTGAATGTTAAGGGGAGAAAAGGTTCGAATAAACTTCCCTGAAAAATTTTCGAAATTAATGTCCTAAAAACGGATTATATACCATATTTGTTGACGTTAGTGAAACTAATATGACGTGAGGGATTGTCCTCCATCGAATTTTCAAATCGATTTACATCTCCCTCCCAATATTTCAAATTTGAAGTTCTAAAATCGCAATTGTAGGCAATCTTTAATGATGTCAGGGGAAAAGGCTGTACTAGAGCTCTACTCTGATAATTTTTCAAAATTGTCCTAGACTGCGCGTTCTTCATTGGTGTTATCAGAAAAGGTTCAAAGGTTCCTTCTACTTATTTTTTTCGAAATTGTAATCTCTAAAAAACGCGACTGCGGATGATATTTGTCAGCGTTAGGGACAGGTCCCGACTAACAAAACTTGAGGCCCTAGGCCTACAATAATTTCAGGGCTCCCTGAAGACTATATTATCCCTGTCAGAATGCATTTTCGGGGGCCCCCAGAACTATGTAAATTATTTATCATATGCATTCACGAATCCCCTTCGGGGCACTCGAAATTGTGACATGGTAAATTCGCTACTGGCGGAATTAATAAAAATTCTCCTTTAAGGAAGTTTTTTTCTAAATAAAAAGTCATTATTTTTTTATTATTACTTTTAAAAATACATGTATTTTTTTTTCGTATAGTTGAATTTGCTATGCATAATTATTTCAATAATTTGGGACCTCTTAGGAAGATGGGGCTTCAGGCCCAGGCCTAATTGGCCTGTGAGGTAATAAAGCCCTGGTTAGGGGCCGAGAATTTTTTGAAATTGAATTCCCAAAAAGGGAATATTATTTAAATTCCCATGTTGTTGGAGAACAAGGTATTCTGGAACTCTCTTTCGAAAATTTTCAGGGAACCGAGCCCCGAAAACAAAATTTGAGGCGCCCAGTAATAATTTTGAAGGAAAGGAAGAACTTGGGCAGCGTAGCATTAGAAGACTCTCTTATTTTCTGAGAACTAGAAAAAGGGAAAAAGATGAAACAGGAGGGTGGAGAAACAGAACGTTGGAAATGTATTAAAATAAAGTGTTCGTTATATATTTTATTGTTCAGATAAATTTTAGTAAAAGTCTTTGGGAGAAACTATATAAAATATTGTAGGAGTTTTTTAATAAATGAAAAATAATAAATGAAAAGTTACAATTTTGGCATGAAAATATATCTGTAAGTGACAAAAAAATCGTATATTAGGAAAGAAAAAAACATGAATAACTCTAACTTTGTAAAGTATTATGTTCAAAATTTTTCATTTCAATAAACTCGCACCTTTTAAACTAATTTTTACATAGTAACTGTTTTTATAATCATTGAAAGATTTTAAGAATATCATAATAGTGAAGATTTCACCGATTTTGATTTATGTGATTTTTTTTTCCTGTAGTGTAAGTTCCTTTAGTATTCTTTGAATGATATTTATGTTTGCAGTTTTATACCTTCATTAAAAAAATCTATCCCTTTCGGTTTAAAATAAAACAAAGTAATGGGCACATTTTTTTTTTTTTTTTTTTAATTTTTTACCGTGGGATAGTTCTAAAAATTGCGCTTTTTATCACAGCAATGATTTGCACCCCCTAAAGTCATTTCTGAGTACGCCACTAATTTATGTTCTTTCTTTTGGTAATATTTCCCTTCAAAAAGTAAATGAATAATTTGTTTGAATAATATCTATTTCGGGCACTACGGGTTCTCTATCTGGCAACAGATTACTTTCGGTTTCGATAGATCATCGAACAATGACATTTTTGCGATCTGATGGTACCTTTTGATCGAAACATAGAATTCAAACCCGAAATATATGTACGTTCATGATTCCTCGAAAATTAGTTTAGGACTGTTTCTTGTTTTGTAACTACATAATTAGACTTATGGGAAATCTCTAAAGAATTTTCTTTGTTCAGGGCTTAATTTTTTATAATGGAGCAAAAAATGATAAAAGAGAGAAATAAACGACGGATTAAAAAATAAATAAATAAATAAATTTGTTTGTAAATGGGGCTCCCCCCCTCCCCGCGTTTATTTATTTTTTCTTTTTTTTTTTTTTAATGTAGGTAATTGCAATGAATAAAGAACACAACCACTTGGTCTTTTAGTTTAACTTTTACGTTAAATTTTGCAAGTTAATTTTAATCAACCAGTTTTAAAGGACTCCGCTGGAAATTCTTTACATTGTGCCCAAGGAGTCAGATATCTTAAAATGAGATAAGTTTCTGGAAAGTTGAAATTATTTGATTTGAACAAGTTGCTTACCTTAGTTACCTTTTTTATAGTTATGTCTGTAGCACCTTCCATATTATTCATATTTATATGCCAAATTGATTCTCCATCCTTTCTGTGATCACGCGACAAAAAAACGGCATGCGAGGCAAAACTAATAAGAATATGAACTAAATTGCGATGCGCTCCTGAAACACGAGCTCAAAGTGGGGAGCAAACCCCCCATCGGTACTGGTACTGATTTTTGCAGGCCGCGGGGCGAAGCCCACTTTTCAGCAGCCGGATACCTTGTTTAAAATTCTTTTATTTTTCTTCCGGGAATCAAGAGGTGTGTAAACATTGAGAAAAAGGGTAAAGGTGGACTCAAGTGCACTGACCACTTCGACTGTCCCCTGCTTTTGTTGCTTATTGGGCGGAAATTCTTAGAAAAGAAAGATCACATTTTGAAATCGCGTTTGAGGTAAACAATGTACGACAGAAAGCTGCAGTGCGAGAATTTTTCCGGGGGAGCTGAGCCGGTTTGAAATATTCCAGGGGTAGCTCAAGCTCCCCCGGTTCCGACGCCTGTGACTACAACGAAACAAAATATGACCTTTTATGCAAGTTTTAGGAAATATATTGTATTCATGAAAAATCTCTCTCGAATTTCAACCATTAGTTTTTAATTTTTTTTTTTTCACTTTTTTCATAATTTCTCGCATTTTTGTAGTTTATTAATGAAGAGTCATTTAATCTTTTGCATTAGTCATTTAGCTTAAAATATTTTCTTAGTTATGTGTGAAATGGGTGTTAACTGGACTTATCCATTGAGAAGAGATAAAGTAGAGGGAGTGAAGCCTTTGTGACGTCGTGAGTCACAGATGTAAAGATTAACAATTCCAATCTTTTCATTAAATCAAGTCACACCACGAACAAGGAAGGACTAAACCCCTTTTTAAAATTAACGAAAAAAAAATTTATTTACAGAAAAAAAAATAATAATCGTTACATTGATGGGGTTACAAATTCAGGCAAACACAGTTGCCTCCGTGGTGGTCACAAAAAAAAAAATCACGGTTTCCAACGAAACCGGAGAATGCCTAAGGGCACCTGTTTCTCTCAAGTCCTAGAGCAATCTGCTTTCCAAAAGTGTGGATCGAGGTCTTTTTCGAAGAAACGGGGCTTGTCAACTAAGCCCCCTTAAAATATCCCATTGGTGGAAACTTGGTGACGAACACTGCTACGTTGTTTTTGTAGAAGAAACCAAGGCCCGGATTCGTTGGTCGACCGGCGCCTCGTTAACATGGAGTACGCCTCCACGTCTGCGGTTTTTCGGCAACGACAAAGTCGGACACCGTCCAGGGCTGTCAGGCAAACTCGTCACACCCAATTTTAAAACTGTCCGAAGTGGTGCCAGACAGTCTAGTCCTTTATTTAGAAGCGGTATTCCAACAAAGGCACAAAGGCGTAGAAGAAATGGCTGTCTATGTCTCGTCAACACAGAGCTCAGTCGGCTGCTTGAAGAGATTGTTTTCACGAAGTGGACTCGCGGCACATATCTGAGGATGCCACACCTTTCATTCATGAAAACAAGACCCCAAGTCATGCGATAGATTTTAAAGCAAAGAATTGGTAGAAATCTGGTTTCTTTCGCTTGTTTCACGCAAATTCGTCGTTGAGTCACGTGACTTGGGGGTCTTTGGCTCAGCTTTTGCTAAGCCAATGATTGGACTTGCTCCGTCAATTTTAATTCCTGCTCTAGGGACTATCCTGGACCTCGGCTTTTCTGTTATTTACTGGATAGGCAAGAGGCTATTTCCCAAAACGTTTCGTGATTCAGGCAGTGATAAGCAAAGCAAAATACGTGGGCTTTTTAAAGTTTTGAGTAAAACGCGTTTGACGTTTAGATCAGGGGGTTTTGTGATCCGACATTTCCGAAAATTTTGGGTCACCGTTTCCGAAAAGTTTGGTCTGGCAACATTCTAAAACTGAAATTATAAATATTTGTTTTTAAAAAATTAATGGTTTTTTACAATGATTTCAATGATTTATGTATGCATATTTGAAAAGCTTTTTTACGGGGGAGGGGAGTCGAGCTTCCGAAAATGTCACACTGCCTTCAGAAAATATTACTTCAGTCCACTTGCACCCCTGGTTTAGATCCTAAGTTGGCTTTCATTGAAGTTTTTTCCAGTACATGCTGTGCAGTACAGCAGCACCTACCAGGGCTGCTAGTCAAAGTCGCCCATATAGAGGGCAAGGGGGGCTCGAGGCCCCCCCCCTTTGAAATTAGAACTTCCTTCCTTTAAGTACTTTTTTCTTTACAAAAATTTAAAAACATTTATTCTCCAGCCATTAATGAATAAGTTATTAAAAATGTCAAATTTTAATGATTCGAATCTGCCCTGAAATCGGTTTCCACTTGGAAAATATCCAGCTAAACCACGGGGAAAATATTTGAGCCCCCCCCCCCCCCTTTCAACTTTGCATATGGGCGCCCATGCTGCTAGTACCGTCTCTTGCCCGAAAACAGGACAGATTTCGCTATTATTTGTAGTGGTTATCTCCAAATTTTTACTTTTGGCGCTTGCATCCCTTTGCTTCTCAAAGCCTCTTCTATAAATATCACAACCTCGTTCTTTATCGGAGAAGAAAAGTTATCTTAAAATGTTTTTCTTAATATAGATTTCCTGAATATTTCTTCAGCTCTTTTCCCACTTGACTGTCTATTGTATTTTTGTAAAGCTATTTTGACACATGTCAATATTTGCTTCTCACGCGGATTGCAGTCGCTCGATGTGTGAATTAGATAACGAAAGCGTGCGATCGATTTTTCTTTTCTTCTGAAACTATGTCAATAAAAAGCTAGCTTTCATTTCTTTCCTTAATTTCAATTTCCCGTCTTTTTTTATTCTAACTTCGGAATGCTTATGATAAAGAGAAGCTGGGGGAATTTGTTAGTCACCAGCAGGAGCGTGCACAGGGGGGGGGGGGGAGAGAAGGGACACCTGTTTACCCGAGACTGAGGAGGGTCCGAGATTTTTGAAATGAGGGGGTGAAATATATGTAGAGACTTAGGGGGTAAGCAATATGGAGGGGGGCCCGGAGAAGCCATTAGTGACAGGCACCAAAAGTTCTGTGCACTTCCCTTTTTTCAGGGATTTCAGCCAATATTTCTCAGTGCAAGTTGCCACATCCCAAGTTTAGACGTTATTCAAAGCACTTTTGGGAATGAGGGAGTTTTTTGAAGTTGAAGTCCTCTAACTAGTTCATTACCAATAAATCCCCCCCCTCCTCGCAATTCTTTGCAGGCCACACCTTATACGCAATATATCGATTGGAGAGGAGAAATTTTTTCTTTTCCTGCGATATCGCGCGAAAACAAAATGTTGGGAAGAAAAGATTCGAGAGCCCACCCCTTGGAACTTACGGACCCCCCTAGAGACCTTAGTATTAAGCCATTCTACAATCTATGTACATTTAACAATTTTCATGCCCTCCCCCCAAGAAAAAAAATATTTTTGCGTTACTGTTAAAGTCCTATATTGATTTGAAAAGAAGAATTCAAAGGCGGAGAGAAGCTGAACTTGTCTTAGGACAAACGGTTCTAAAAATTAAAAATAAAATCATTCTTGAACATTTATTTTCTTTTATTGCCCCACAACAAACCCAACTCGTTGCGATATTGTATGTTATAAGGTCAACTGGTGAGTAGCATGTGTTTTACTCCCTCCTGAGAGCGATCTAGATACTGCAAGTCCACTTCTCATTTTAAGATGTGGGTCGATGATTATGTGTGTCATGTTCGTTGGAGAGTTGTTGTTTCTTAAGAAAAACCAATCAATTCCACCCGCGAGTTCATTTTTATGCATGGACTGCGTGACGAACTTTGTTCTTAATTTTGGTGGTAAACTGCCCCCTTTGCTCTGTTATGTAATTTGCGTCTACATGTTTTTTCCTTCGAGAAAAAGGATTTTTATTTTTTTATAAGTGTAATGCGTGCTTCAATTAAACTCGTTTCTTTTTTCTTCAGGCGGGGGGTGGGGGGATTTTCCTTCTGTGCCAGTTGCAATGCTTCTTTTATTTTATATATTTTTTGTAGAGGGGGGGGGGGAGGTTCAAGTGCAGTGCTTTTTTTCCTTGGTATTGGATTAGTTTTCTCAAATTGCAATGCTATTATCAATTAAATTCATTTTTCTTGGAGAGGAGAGGAGCATGTGTGTTATCACTAGCACTACATAAATAAAAGGTGCAGCCCAGGTCGATCCAGGTCGAGTGTTAACTTCATAGCCTCGGAAGTTTTTGAATTTAATACATGGGTTACAATTCAGAAAAAAAGGTTAGTTCTAGGCTTATATTAGTTATTATGTATTTGTTTTTCACTAAAGAAAAAATAAAATCCTGTCCGAGATAAAGCCCCCCAAAAGATAGCAACCTGGACGTCATTTCTGTCTTGCGATTTTCGGCAAAAAAAAAAAAAAAATTGAGCTTCGTCATCTCCTGAGCGGAGCATAGTTTTTTTTTTAATTTGAAAGATAATGATGTGAAGGGAAAAAAATGTTTTCTCGTTGAAACGTGCTACATTTGGAAACATGAGGTTATGAGGTTTGTTTTTTTCCTTCTGCATTCTTTTCTTTCCCCCCCCCCCCTTTGTTAATCAGTACTAGTGACGTTCCGGATATCCGTATCCGCGGTTTTTAGAGGGAAAATAAAGATCCGTATCCGTATCCGCTACGTTCTTGACTGATCTTAAACGGATCTTTTCTATTCTAAAAATTCTTAAATATTTGAATAAAAGACTCTTAAATTCCGTTTAAATTAGGTTTTATTCCCTGTTTAAATAATAAAGTATTTCAGAAGCCAATTTGTACCCCCCGTTGCAAAAAGAAACGGAAAATAAGTTTTAAAAGTGTATCTGTGTGTCTATTTGTGGCATCGTAGCTCCTAAACAGATGAACCGACTTTGATAGTTCTTTTTTCATTCAAAAGGTGACTTGATCGAAAGTGTTCTTAGCTTCGCCTGGTTTTTGCAGAACTTTAAAATTATTATTAAAATATAAATAAAAATATTAATAAAACCGACTTAACGTTTTTCAGAATTATGGTAGTAAAAACTTACCCGTACGTTAAAAATATTGGCCCCAAATTGAACGAACTAAGTTTTCTGCGTTTGATATTTGTTTGGATTTTTCAAGTTATATACAGAAAAGCTATAATCTTGTTAAGGAAATTTTAAATGCAATTCAAAGCCTTTATACACGTGACCGGTAGCTATTTCATAGTCAGATAAGGAGAAAAAGCTCAATGATTTAAAATTTCTATCCGCTGTTAGTTCATATTTGTTAACAATGTGTGTTCTGACCCGCGAAATCCATCTCAATATCAGGTCGGCCCTCTGGGTTATGTTCTTTTTTTTTAATTTTTAGTTTAATATTAGTTTCTGTTATTGATTTGGGGTTTGTGTAATTCTTCATTTTGGTTTTTCTAGGCATTCTACAAAAAAAAGTGAGACTAAATTCTCTATTTACTGTTTGTAAAGGTGTTCCCGGCTCTGTTATGTCGGTCGGAGTAAGTTGGGTGGAATAGGTCATTGCTGCATTTATGCTGAAATAAAATGCGAAAAATTATTTCTAGCCCGTTCAGTAGCAGCTTTACACTCCTGCTCCTGTATCTTACATTTACCGAGCAAGCTAGAAATAATTTTTTACATTCTATTTTAGCATTAATGCAGCGTTGACATATTCCTTCCAACTCTCCCTCAATTTTAACGGAGATTTCTTTAAAGAGTAAATCAGTCTTGATTATATTTTCGCCGTAGATGACATTTTTTGAAGAAGCAATGTTATTATTCTGACAGGAATACCTTCTGTAACAAATTAAACACTTGGATAGTTGAATTGTGTTTAAAAAAAAATGATCCGTATCCGCGGATCTTGACACTAATGATCCGGATCCGTATCCGCGGATCTACTTTTTTGACGATCCGGCACATCACTAATCAGTACCATTGTGTACTATATTCTCTGAAAAAATGAGCTTCCCCTTTTGGGTTTTAACAGCTTTTAGAGGAATTTGAAAACAAAAAAAATAGGGTTTTGCGGTAACTGTGTATAAAAATATAGACTTGGAAATTTTTTCAAAATTTTAGTTCATAATAAGTGTCTATAAGATACTTTTAATCTTCTATCTATATACACTTGGCTCTCTGTTTAAGCCAACTGTATATAAAAATGAATGTTTGTCTGTATGTCATCCATGAACTCAAAAACTACCCAGCAGATTTGGCTGAAACTTTCCCAGTACCAAAAATAACAAACGGTGAATGTTTATAACCAGTTCGAAAAAAATCCGATCGATAGTTCCTTTTTTATTCCAATTTAAGTCACAATCCATTGGATAAATACGAATAAAATTATCGGCTGCAGAAATTAATTCGCGTGAAAGATCTCATTGATAAGCTGTTGCCATTTTTCTTGAGTTTGAACAAATAAATTCTTTCTTTATTGTTTTATGGCTTTTCATGCAACGGGGGGATTTAAAACTTTTTCTATTTGATATTTTTAGCGATTGATTGATCTTGCAAACTGTGTGAGTACAAAATTTGAGTATAGTCACGGCTTCACTTGATACCTGGACCGATTATTATGAAAATTGCTATATATATGTATTTTTCCACCGAGAAGGTGCATAATATGCTCACTGAAGCCACTCGCCACCAGGTGGCACTGCAGAGTAGCAACTTCTGCCCCGTTCAACCGATTGTCATGAAAATCAGTATAATGATGTATCTTTTTGTTGGCGTAGCAACGCGCATCGGGTACAGCTAGTTTAGTTATAAAAGGTCAAGTGGCAATCTTCTCGCTCTTTCTTGTTTTCTTAAAAAGTTCCTGGTCGGAGCAGCAACTTAAAATGAAAATGTGGATATGTAACTAAAGTTAATTTTTTAACCGCTTGCTGCTAAATAAAAGTTTGAATTTTCAAGTCCTCACTTACATATATAGTCAATGAAAAATCCTCATTTTTTTCAAATACCTGTCAAACCTATTGACTCAAAAACGTAATCTTGTCTTTTCAGGGAAGGGAATGCAATGCTTCAACAATTTTTATAAATCAAAATATTTGAATTTAATTGACAAATTGAATTTTTTATTTGACAAGTTTAAAAAAGATTCTGCGATTGTTTTTTTTTTTCCCCCGCAGACTGTTGCAAGAAAAATTTAACTTATATTTCCAGATGGTACATCGTTTTAAAGAGAAACATTATTTAGCAAACAAGCAACCAACCGAACAAAAAAAATATATCGCTCTGCGTTCCGGAAATAACGCAGTTAAAAGTTTTGTCGAAGGTCGCAAGTCAGAAAAGGCTTCCAGGTTACCCATCTTTGGCGTGTTGTACCTCAGGCCAGAGTTTTTTTTTTTGGGGGGGGGGGGGGAGGGGGGGACGAAAATATTCCTCCATTAAACTTCTTTCTGAATTTTAATTATTTAATCAATTATTTAGGAATTAGGTACAAATGTGAATGTGTTAAACATTCCTAAGCAATCAATTCCTAAAACCTTCATGACTTTCCGAAAATCAAATAGTTTTTCTTCCAAATCGTATTTTCACCAAATGTGCCCAGTTTAGGCCAAGAAACTACATGTATAATTTTTTTGGGGGGGGGAGGGGGTCCCAATATTTATCGATTCAAGTATATGGGGGGAGGGAGGCGTAATATAACGAGTCTAATGAGAGAACTTTTCAAACATTTGTTTTTTGTTTTTATAATGTAAGTATATTTGTTTTGCAGCTTTTATGAAACTGGAGTTCTTCTAAACCAGCGATCTTCAACCCGCTGTGTAGATTTTAATCCCTCTCCCCCACACACAAAAACAATTTAGTTTCAATACTGTTTCCATATTTGCTGGCATTTCAGTAATTACTGTTGTATCAAATGGAAACTTATGGTGTTTCAGTGTAATAACGATTTACAGGAGGAATTTTAAAACTTCATACTGTTGGATTTTTATTCGTTGTGTGTTAAAAAAGCTGAATTTCCATTGGTCAAATCTCATGCTCCGTTCACAACCTTCCTTTTTAGAAGCACTTACATCTGTGAGGAGCTATTCTCCAAAATGAAGGATTAACTCAAAACTGAGGAGTCGTATTTCTAACAATCATCTCGGAAAACGCTATTCAAATTGCTTAATCAAGCATAAAAGTCAGTGTTGACAAAATTAGCAAAAGAGAAAGAATGATTTATCACTGAAAAAAAAAATCACCTTTTTGAAAATTTTGATTCAGTTTTGTATTTAGTCAAGAGTTTCAATATTATTATTATTTTTTAATTGTGTTTTGCTATTTCAATTACTTACACCATGTGGTGAATATCGATTGTCACTGTGATTTTCAAACTAAATGAAAATTTTTTTTAAATCTTTGTAAATTTTCTCCCTCTAAATTGAAGAATATTAAATATTTTGCCCTGTATTAAAATTACATGGAAGACACCTGTTCTAAACAAATAAGCCTCATTTATTCTTTAAAATAATCTATTTTAATCGAAATTTCAAATATTGTAATGATTTTTGATTTAATCATGTATTTGCTGTGTGTTTGTTTTAATCGATTCTGAATTTAATTATTTAGTAAGCATAATTTTTTACTTTTTAGGGAGACTTAGCTAAAAAGAAAATCTACCCAACCTTATGGTAAGTGTTTTCACTACCTGAAAATTATGACTGAATGTAATCTCAAGTAAACTCACATCTTATGTAATATTCTTGTTAACAGAGCACTTTTAAAGCTGAAATAAAGAAATTTTGAAAAAAAAAATTATAATATCTACTTTTGGAAATTGAGGCATTTTTATATTCATTCAGAGTTTGAGCTAGAGAGCAGGCTCTTTGCATGCTGCTAGCAGCCGCAATTAAAACGAACGCTAAATTTCCCATCTAGAATTTTTTTATTTTTAACTTACTTTCCCGTAAAAGTCAAAAAAAAAAAAAAAAAGCATGAGATAAGGCTTGTAGCCCAGTCAATGAAGGTAAAAAAATAGGCTTTGTCGCAACTAATTTAGGGAAAGCTGAATTTTTGCAGGATGTTAGCACACCAAGTATACACTACAAAAACACAAAGTCCCGACCCCCACCCCTCTTGCTTTCCTCCCCACCCCCTCCGAAAAATTGTAAGAGCAGTGCTATGATTATAACATATTCGTGTCACAACTAATTAAGAGAAAGCTGAATTTTTGCAGGATGTTAATGCTTAAATTGTACATTAAAAAAAACAAAGTCCTGACCCCCACCCCTCTTGCTTCCTCCCCCACCATTTCCGAAACATTGCAAGAGCAGCACAATGATTATACGCTTTTCGTGTCGCAGTTAATAAGGGGAAAGCTGAATTTTTGGGGGATGTTAGCACACCAAGTATACACTAAAAAAATACAAAGTCCCGACCCCCACCCCTATTGCTTTCCTCCCCACCCCCTCCGAAACATTGCAAGATCTGTGCTATGTATATTCATAACATTTTCGTGTCGCAACTAATTCAGAGAAAGCTGAATTTTTGCAAGATATTAGTGCTTAAAGTATACACTAAAAAGACACAAAGTCCCGACCCACCCTCTCTTGATTCCTCCCCCCACCTTCCCCCAACCCTTCCGAAACATTGCAAGAGCAGTACTGTGATTATACGCTTACAGTTCAAAAAGTAATGATACCAGGGAGTTCCTTTCTTATTTCATTCCTAACAATATTATAAACCAATGGTGCCCAACCTACGGCACGCGGGACACATCCGGGCCCGTGAAGCTGATCCGTGTGGCCGGTTTTAAAATGTTACAACTCGAAGAGTGCGATTAATGACAATGTTACAAATTAGGAGCCAAATATCTAGAAATAAGTTTCTGAAAAACAGGTTGCATTTAACAAAATAAGCATCAAGTAATGATAGCAACAAGTATTGATTTGCAATTTTTATTCCTTTTCCGTATTTTTCCAATTCATTTAAAAAAGAGTAAAATATTTTGAAATTTTATATGTGCTTCATCCCGCGAGAACGATTTTACTTGCAGTATGATCTGTGGCCTCGGGAAGAAAATGTTGGGGACCACTCTTATAAATAAATTATATTACACTTTTTTTGTAGATAGCTCAGTTTTACTATTTTAATAACTTAATCATATACAGAAAACTCACTACAAAAAGTAACTTCAACAAAATATAGCTTTTTATCTATACGCCTTGGGAAGAAATGTTCGGACAAAATTTATAGGTAATAAAGTAATGGCAGTCACTTAGTTGAAATGGAGCAACAATATAATGACGTTCACTTTCAGTTTTACTACCATTGTACAATTTTTTGTCACAAAAGTTTATAGTTTGTTCGTGTCGCCGATAGTAGTCGACAAAATAATGTCAACGTTTGGCTTTAAGTCTTGCTAATAAATCAGGAATACAGTAAAACCTGTCAAGTTGACCATCCCTGTAAGTTAACCACCTGTCTAAGTTGACTGCTTTTTTCAAGTACAGAATTAGTCCTACATCATATAAATTAACCTCTATAAGTTGACCACCTGTTTAAGTTGACCACTAAAATAGTGCACCGCAAGTGGTAAACTTTCACAGGTTTCACTGTAGTATATTTCAACTGATTATTTCCCCGCAGCGGATATTATTAATGTTTAATATTACTTTTGGTTGTTATTTTTAGCCTTTTATAAGGGGTTATCTTCTAATATTTCACTGGTTTGGTCCGAAAATATTGTTACATTGCATTCCACTAGTGTCCACATATTGACGTACAATCGAACCGAGCTTTACGACAGATAAAGTTTGTAACTCATGATGTTTTACAATTGCAAGATATTAGTTGGAGAAGTTCACTTAGAGCAGAGGTAATCGTCAGGAGCTTGGGAATCAGTCTGTTGCTTGAAGTAAATTGACAACCCTACTCTTCTGGGGGAAGTTTAAAACCTAACCAAGTTTGAATCTAGTGGTAAACTCTAAAAAGATGTTGACGAGCGGCGTCCAAAGTTGGTGGAAGTTTTGCCAAATCAAAATTTGACTTCAGAGACATTTTTGCTATTACTTGCTTATGCACAAACTTTTATTCAAACTTGGTTAGGTTTTAAACTTTCAGCAGAAGAATATGGTTTGCAATATACTTCAAGCAACTGACTGACACCTAAGCCCATGACAACTACCCCTCCTCCAAATGAACTTCTCCTACTAATAATCTTGCAATTGTAAAACATTGTGTGTTACAAACTGTAGCTGTCGTAAAGCTGGGATCAATTGCACGTCTATTTGTGGACACTGTAGTGGAATGCACTGTAACAATATTTTTGGACCAAACATTATTCAGTAGACTATCCACGACACAAACGAACTATAAACTTTTGTCACAAAATATTGCATTTTCATTGTAAAACTTTAAAGTGAGCGTAATTACATTGATGCTCCATTTCAACTAAATGACTATTGCAGATCATCATTGTATTTTTATCTATAAGTTTTATTCATACATTTCTTCCCAAGACGTAATGATAAAAGTTGTTTTTTGTAGTGAATTTTCTGTACGTGATTAAGTTAGTAAAATGATGAAACTGAGTTATCTACATAAGAAGTGTCTGTAACATAATTTGCTTATAACAGTGGTGTCCAATCTTTTTCTTCCCATAAGGGCAGCAGATCGTACTAAAATTGTTCTCGTCAGCTGGAGCACAAGTAAAATTTCAAAATGTTTATTCTTTTCTAAATGACATAGGAAAATACGAAAAAGGAAGGAAAATTGAAAACAAATTTTTCTTACCATTACTTGATGCTTCTTTTGTTAAATGCAACCTGTTTTTCAAAAACCAATTTTTAAATATTTGGCTCCAAATTTGGAACATTGTCATTAATCGTACTCTTCGAGTTGCAACATTTCACAAAAAAGCGGGCCACGTGGATCAGCTTCGCGGGCCGAATGTGGCCCGCGGACCATAGGTTTGGCACCACTGGTTCCTCATATATTTAGGAGTGAAATAAAAAAAGGAGCTCCTCGGTAACATCATTAATTTTTGAGCTGTAAGCGTATAATCATAGTACTGTTCTTGCAATGTTTCGGAATGGTTGGGGGGGGGGAGCAAGAGGGGGGGTTGGGACTTCATGTTTCTTAGTGTGTAATTTAAGTACTAACATCCTGCAAAAAATCAGCTTTCTCTTAATTAGTTGCTACACGAAAAGCGTATAATCATAGTACTGCTCTTGCAATGTTTCGGAGGGGGTGGGAAGAAAAGCAAGAGGGGTGGAGGTCGGGACTTTGTTTTTTTAGTATTTACTTTATGTGCTAACATCCTGCAAAAATTCAGCTTTCCCTAAATTAGTTGCGACACGAAACCTTTATTGACTGGGCTATCAATGTAAGCCAGAAATATTTCTAAAAACAACGAAATAAAGAGACAAAAATAAGTAAAATAATCAAATAAATATTGAAAAATTCAAAATTGCGTAGTAGAATTTTGAGATGGTGAAAATTTGTTACTGTGTGTCCCCTTCCCCCTAATAACTTTTGACTGAATAGTTTCATTCAAACAAACTTTTTTTGATCGAAAGATCTTGGCAAGGGTTTCTCCATTTACATATTTTACTTCTTGATTTGAACAATTTTTCATTCAATTTTAAACAGTTCAAAAATACTTAGCACCTGCAAAAAACTTAAGGTCAGTTTAGACCCGAGACTAAAATGTGGATTTGATTCAAACAAACTTGGAAAAAAAATGAAGGATAGATTTTGATATTTTAATGGAATTCTTTGAACAATTCCGATTTTTTTAATATTGATGACAATTCGGAAAATTATTTTTGAGCACCAAAAAATTGATCAGATTTTGAATATATTTTCAATTTTTGATTTCAAGAAATAGAAAAAAAGGTAGCAATAAAAATCCAAGTACCATGTCTCATAGACTTATCATTGATGCAAGTCAGAGATAAATATGACTTTATCAAAATGAAATGAATATACAAATGGTTTTACCAGAGCTGCAAAGTCGGTGAGAAAATTATTAACTCCCAATTCCAGCTCCTAGAATTTTAGGACCTCCGACTCCAACACCTGTATCCCAAAATCAGTCTGACTGTGACTCTGTAGCCCTGGATTTTATGGTGAAATAATGATTTTTGAGATGATTTGTTTAGATTTTCATTCTAACGTTTTAATTAGTTTATTTTATTTTTGGCAACGAGAAATAAAAGAGGAAATTCAGAGTTTAATTTTTAACCTGGAGAAAGAGTTAAGAAGACTATTTTATTTTTGATAAAAATCAAATTGACGATGACATTTGACTTGAATTGTTTCCAGAAAAAAATTTTAATATGGTGTTGTACTTTAATAATTTTGAAAAAAAAAAAAAAAAACTTTTACTTTGACTTGAATACTTTTCAAGAAAAAAATCTTAACATAGTGCACCTCAACAATTTAATACATTTATATTTTTTAATGAATATATGTATTCAGTTTTTCAGCGTTGGACCTTGAATTAATTTCAGACAATAATGTCAGATAAATAATGTCAGACAATTTTCGAATTTTTTGCTAAAATTTGCTTTAGAATGCTATAACTTGAGTTTTGAGGGAGCTAAAGAGTTGTACTATTATAACTCATTTTAAAGAGAATTTAATGCACTTTAATGGGATATGCAACAAATATTTTTTGAAAAAAAAATTCAAAAAAAACATCAACATTTAGTGATTTGTAATTAAAAAATTTTTTTTTTTTTTGATGTTTTTTGAAAGATTTAGAAAAAAAAAGTTCAAATTTTAATGTATTTCAATGAATGCACCCAAAAGTTGGCGCAAAGGGACAATAAAGGGATCTGCAGTTACTATTTCGTTTTTGTAATTATGCTGAAGGAAATGTTTGCAATTTTTGCTGAAAATGTTTAATAACTGCTGATCTCTTCATGGTCCTGCTTTGAAAATTTTTGGGTGTTTTCATTAAAATACATTTAAAATCTTTTATATATATAATTTTAACGTTTTTAAAAGAAGTGTTCCTTTTTAATTTTTAACTTTTAAAGGTTTGTGAAAAAGTTATTAAAGTTAGGTATCAAATTAAAGTGCATTCAAGTCTCTCTACAATGAGCTATTATGACTTTGTAACTCCCATAGATCTTTAGTCATAAAATGTTTAACTCTACTGGCAAGTTTAAAGAAAGTATAAATTGAAGATGTCAAAGAATAAAACTTCTAAAAGTTTCATGAAAGTGTTAAAATAATCAATATGAGATTTTTTGGCTAATTTGACATATAATGATCCATTCCATGAAGAAATACATGTAAAAATCAAAAGAGAGAAAACAATATCTTTGTCACGGAAGACACTGTTTTTAACAAATACTGTCTTACCGTATTACTCGCATTATGCGGCATGCCGGAAAAAAGCGAGGTTCACCAGCATGCCGGGAAATTTATTTTGCAAATAAATAAATCCCGAAAATAACCTTTTTTCAAAAAAACAGTATGTTGCATATAATATGTGTTTGTTATTTATGGTAGGTCATTATTAATGGATTTAATTATATGCCACTAAAATAAAGCAATTCAAATGCAATTTGTTCATATTTTTTTAATAAATTTAGGTTCCTTTAGAGAGGTAAGTTAAATTTTTATTTATTGAATAGCTGTGATAAATTCTTTAGCACTGGTTTAGGGGCGGTGACTTAATGCATAAATTTTTGCTTTTACTTAGTTTGAATTTAATTTTTAGAAAATTAATCATTTTTAAACAATATTTTTCTTGTTAAAATAACAAATGACATTGTTAGTAAATATTTTTACAAAATTAAAAACTGTTTATTAATACTAATAAGATATGTATAGAACTTATATTCATTTTTAAGCTGAACACATATTTTTTATAGTAATATTTTTTTTCCTAACCTCGATTTTTCCGGCATGCCGAAAAGGACCAGGCAAGTGTTATTGAAAATCTGGTGAACCTCAAATCTTGCGACATGCTGGATAATGTAGAGTAATACGGTACCTGTATTCTATATTTAGTTTAATCCAATTTCATCTATTGCATAGTTCACCAGTTTCTTTTTTTTTTAGTTTACTTAAGTAAAAGTATAATTCCATCAATAAGTACATCCGTAAATAAAACACTTGTATTTAAATATTGATTATGTTATATTTTGTCAAATTGTGGTTGGATTTCCTACTGTGTGGAAATTTTTAACTTTTATGTACCTTTTGGTATTTAATGCTTCATTTTCTTGTCAGTTTGAATCATTTAAATAAAAAGTATGACTTTTAGCCTTAACTACAGTTTCAGCAGTTATTAATTAGTCACTACTAATATTGTTCTTTGAGAGATGTGTTTCAAAAGTGGATGCAAAAAAAAAAAAAAAAACTCTGCCCCCTCCCCTCCCTCCTTTCTTTTTTATTTTATTATGTTTTTTAATCTCCACGCTTTTCAGTGACAGTTTTTGAATTAAATATGACATTTTTATCTTTTATGAATCTGTAGTTTTAAATAATGGTAATGGCTTTTTCCGAACTATAAGTTCACTGTAAAAGTTTCAGTGAAGGAAAATATATATTTTACAGAAATTCAGTAATATCCTTAATTAAAATTTTCAGTGTTGTTTGAAAAAAATTTAATCTTTTGTCTCCTTACATAGATGTTGCTAAAATGGATTAGAGGGGTTGTAATATTAATTAAATGAATTATATGCTTTTTATGACCAATATTTAAAAAGGTCTTATAAAATAGACTTAGAAATTAATTAGACTAGTTGCTATGTCTTTCATCTTTCTCCCTCATTCTCTCAACTTTTGGAGAACAATTAACTACTAACTACAACTAGTTGCAGGAAACGTAGCTAATTGTTGAAAACTAGCTAAAAATTAAAAGCTTGGGGAAATTCAAAACCTAAAAAAATATAAGGTGTCTGGCTTGAGGGCGCATAGGCGGGAGGGCACATCAGCCGGCGGGTCAGTCTGCCTGTTTGTACCAGTTGGTATTTAATTGCATTTTGAGCTGTAGCAGTCCAACACTGAAAATAACCATCTTCCAACCTTTCCAATCTTGTGAATAATGCGATACATTTTCATTCATTCTGTTATCTTGTATAGTGTATTCACCAAAAAGTGATAGTGATAGTAAACAAAGCAGCGTTGCACTTGGAGATACCATTACCTGCTTGGGGAGGATGTGATTGAAAACAGCTCCAATCAGATAAGGGCCGACCCAATGAGTAATTCAGGAAAGTGGCAATTGTTGGCGCCAAACAGCAACCCTCTTTGTTTACTTGCGCTATCACTGTTCCCTGAATGCACTGTAGTTGCATTCTTGAAAAAAATTCCTTGAACTAATGTACAAAATTTCAATATTTTGTAGGGCTCTCTACCGAGATAACTTACTCCCAAAGCACACAAGCATAGTGGGATTTGCTAGAAGCAATTTGACAGCTGCTGATATCAGATCAAGAGTGACACCTTATCTGCCGGTAATATGTTTGTTTTAGCTAAGACTTTTTTTAAACTGTGTCCAATGTATGACAATTACATTGGACATTATAGTCCAAATAATGGACTTTCTCTAATTTTCTATAAAAAATTAGTGTTTGATAGTAGTTTCTAACGCCATAAGAACAATTAGTTGATAATGACCTGACCAAACTTAATGAGCGGGTAAAATTAATTAAAATTTCTTTAACATTCAAAGTTGCGTGCATAACATTTAAAACCAGCTCAATTAAAATAACTATTTTAATCATAATTAATATGAAAATTTGACAATAATGGTAACTTGAAGTTTGAACAGGATTAATTCTAGGAATGAGAAATACAGTGGAACCCAGTGGCGGATCCAGACTATTAATTTGGGAGGGGAACTTTTTTAGAAATTATGTTTATCGGAAGATGGGGGGTATGAATTTTTTTTTTTTTTTTTTTTTTTTTGAACCTCGTTTAACTGGTTCTTGTACATCCGGATTAAATTTGCGACTTTAAAGAAATTTTTATCTTTTCATAAGTTTTAAATTATGCTTGCAAGAACATGACTATATGAATGCACCATACATTCGATTTTTTTATGTTAATGCAAAAATTGGACAACAAACTACAGTATTCTGAAAAAAAAGAGGGAAATTGGGAAAATTCCAAAACTCATCTAAAATCGCAATTTTGGGCATTTTTTGTTAATATTAGTAGGGGGGAAAGGAGGGAGCTGGATTTTTTTCTCAATTTTTTCAAAATTGAAGTCCATTTTAAACCTCTGGTGATATTATGGAATCAGAGCCTCTTCCTGGAAATTCGTTTTAAAAAAGTAATTTTTCACAATCCTTAATGATATTGAATGGTGAAATTTTGCAGGTTCTTTCTCTCCCGAAAATTTCTGACATTAAACTTCAAAACCAGTTTTTATGTATGTTAGTGATAGCTGAAAAGGGCAAGGTTTCCCATCCCTGCCCTTTTCATGTTGCATGTGACCTACCTGCTACAGAATACATATTGTTGGTGTAACATCTTAAGCTCCTAAACTTATTGTGTACATTGCTATTATATATACATCAACTTCATGGGGAAATAAAGAAGTGTTTCCATTTACCACTTGAGTCTCTAGGGCAAAAGGAACTAATATCATTTGCGAACACGCATTCATAAAATTAACCTTTTCATATCCAATTACTCTTAAGAGCGCAGTCTTAAACACAAAGCAAAATGTAGTGTGTAGGGGGGAGGGATAAAGAAGTGCTTCTATTTATCCCATAATTTCTGGGGTAAAAGGAAATATGACCTCATTCGCTAACAGTCATAAAATCAACATTTTCATACCCAATTACTCTTTAAAAGTGTGATGAAATTATGAAATTTTTCTGTGGGAAATAAAGGAGCACTTCCATTTACCCCATAGTCTATGGGGTAAAACTAAACATGATATCATTTGCTAACAAGCAGTCATAAGTTCAACATTTTTATACCCAGTTACTCTTAGGGAGTCTATCTTGGAAACTATGGGCAAATTTTTGATCCCTAAATTCATCCTTAAGAAAGAGAAGGATCTACAGTTGAAACCTAAAAACTGTTTCCCTTTCCCCAACTGACCCTACTAGACAAACCAGTATACTGCATTTCCTGAAAAGTTCCTTTTTTTTTTCCTGAACCTGCAACTATCTGGTAAGTTAATCCACTCTTTTCCTTTGGTGCACTTTTTAACTGACATAAATTTTATAGCAGAGCATATGAGGCAGTGAGAAGCAAAGGGATGTAAGTAGCAAAATTTAAAATTTGGAGATAACCAGTACCAAATGGTAGGTGAACCACTCCACTGTTTTGGATTAAGACATAGTACTAGTAGCCGTGGTAAGTGCTGCTATGCAGCATGATTTAGAAACAGTTTTCAATGAAAGTCTACCTAGGACCGCAACTTTAAATGCGTTTTATTCAAAACTTGAAAATGTCCACTTCCATCCCTTTGCTTCTCACTGCCTTATGTTTATAATTAAGTTTAATTTAACAATATCCATGTATTGTCTTTGCAGAGAAATGATATAAATAATCATCCTGAGAAGGTAGACGCATTTTTCAGTTTGAATCAATATGTCAGTGGAGCTTATGATGGACTCGAAGATTTTGCAAAGTTGAACTCTGTCATATCATCTTTGGAAACGATGCCTTCTGCCAATAGATTGTATTATTTGGCACTGCCACCTACTGTGTTTGCGACTGTTACGTCCAACATCAAAGAACAATGCATGGCATTGAGGTAAGCACTTATTTCATAGAAAAATCATTAGGAATTAGATGTCTAAGCTGCACAAAGTTATTTAGTCAGAATAATTTTATTTTTAATCTGGTAAACATTTTTGAAAGTAACGTTCTCCAAAATATCAAAAATAGCCGATATTATTGTAAACAATGATACCCATTTATAACAAAGCCTAAGGGACTCTTATGAAATTTTCATTTGTAAATTTAATGACTAATACACAGTAAAACATGAAAAATGTACTGAATATCTCAAACACTTTTTTAAAAATTTAAACAATTTTAGACGCTTTTTTTTATTAATAAAAATTTTTTAAGGGCTTTGCCTTTTCTGTGTGGTTCAAGACATCAATAATTTTTACTTGATCCAATTTTTTTCTGAAGTGGCTGTATTCGGATTTTGCATCTGAATTCCAAAACTTTTGTCCAACTTCTTGTGAAATAAGGCAAGTGATAATTTCTGAAAGATAATTTCTGTTCAGTTTTTCACAGAATTTTTAACCATTTACTTTAGACACTTCATTACATCAGTATAAGAAATTTTTCCTTTACTATAAACGAACAGTTTGTGATTTTTTTTTTCTGTTACAAACAAAGAGAATTGAAATCATTGTTATATCCAGAAATTCGCTGATTTATGACTTCACTGTAATTGGCACGACTGTAAATCTGATATTTTTAATCAGCACAAACTAAATTCTTTAAATAGTAATTGCATGCTCAAAGCATAAGGCGGTTTATTTGCTTTTGCTATCCGTATATAATATTTAGAGTTAAAAGTTAATTTTTCTTTCATTTGAATATATGAACTTATATACAATTGACGCTTGATATTTCAAAGTACGATTGACCAAGAAAGATATTCCGTGTATCCAGTAGCATAACTATATGGTCTAGCGCCCCTGACCAACTAAATAAATTGCCCCCCCCCCCCCCCACGGGTTGCCCTCATGGAAAGTCACCAAAGGGTGTGCCCTCCAAAAAAAAAGTTTTTTGAAACATTTTGATTAATTGATTCGACAAATAGGAGGCAGCATTGTAATTTTTTTTCTTATTTTCTTTTTTCGAATTGTTTTCAATGAGGGCCAATGTTCCTTCTCAGTAGATGTTATGTATGTGTATTTCTATATATCGTCGCATCAAAGCAACAGTAAGATAACTAATCCCAGAAACAACACTAAGATATCTTACTGTTGCTCTGAGGCGACTATATACTCCCTATAGCTCTTTTTCTTGAGAGTTTTATTCGAAATACCACCCACTTGGCTGCTGCGCCCCTGACGAGACACTCCTGCCAACCCCTAGTTATGCTACTGCATTTAGCTAAAGTTCAAGACACCGAAAATTAACTTTTACTTCTCTTTTGAGACAATTGTAACAGTAATTAAACAAAAACACACACAAACACTCAGATAAGAAAGAAAACTTGTATTAGCCTCTCAAAAAAATACAAGTGATATAACTTGTAAAACTTGAAGTACACAAGCACAGATAGTATTACTAATAAATCATATTTCTTACTAGTGACCTGTGAGTTAAGCCCCAGTCTTCAAAGCCCTAGGAAAAACAGCGGATGGTAAAAATAGCAGCTAGAATTTTCTCAGTCATTTTACGGTAAAGTTGGTTTCGCTACTGAAAATCAGGACAATAAATATTAAGAGATGGCTGTCTGAAACTTCAAGATAAGCGGAGTGAACATCAAGTTAATGAAAAAAAAATCCATTATAAAACATTTACTCAAGTTTGGGACCATCCAAAAACTTCATAAGCGGAAATTCAAGTTAAGAGCGAAGTCGAGATATCGAGAGGCGACTGTAATTTCAATTTAAAAAGCATATTCTAAATTGTATTTATGTGTATTATCATCAATTGTATAAAATTTAGTCTTTTAAAGATAAAATATAACATTACAGCCAGGGTTGGCTTTCTGCCGGCAAAAATTAGTTTTTGCTGTGCCAGTGGCAGAAACTGGTTATAACCGGTAAAAACCGGCAAAAACTGGCAAAAACTTAAAAGTGTCTCTAATAACTTTAACTTTACTTAACTTTTAAAGTAATTACTAAATGATATTCGTTTAAATAAACTGAGACATCAAACTTCATTTCATCATTTAAAAAAATAAAATCCTATGCTAATGCCCTTGATTTAGTTTGGAAAGGAAACTTTTCAATTGTAGATGCTCGTAATATTTGCATTAATCTAACAAAGGACAAAATTCAGATGGGTTCTTAGGCAAGAGGAGTGACATATAGAACTAAAAACAGGAAATTACCGATTGTAATTTGCTCGCTTTATATGCTACATCTAAATTGCTTGTGATTGAAATTATCACGTGCTTCAAGAAGAAAGTGTCAGAATTTTACTTGCCAATATCAACCTAGATTTTGTATGTACCTAATGTCACAGCTTTGCAAAACAAATTGGCCGCATTTCTCGAAACTTATTTTTCCAGTTAAATTTTTACCACTTTCCCAGTTACTAGATAGTGGACTAGTTTGAAAAAATATACAACTGATGAAAGTTTCACGAATATTGCTTGTTCTTTGATGCATTGCCTGCTAGCCCTTCTGTTGCAAGAGTACTCTTAAGTTCCTCATTTGTGCACATTAAATTGAGAAAACTATTTGGATTTTTGAAACCACCTTTTCTAAGAGGCATCTGCAGGGTCCAAAACAATGTAACATTTGTTGCAATGTAACAATTGATTGTGCTTTAGTTAACAAATTAATTATTTTTTCCTTGCATTTTCTACTGTGTGTCAATATTTAATTTTTTGCCATTTTGTGAGTTTTTGCCAGTTTCTGCCGCAAATATGGCAGAAACTGGTTTTTGCCATGCCGGTTTTAACCGGTTTCTACCAGTGGTTTTAACCGTCTTGGCAGAAACTTGCCAACCCTGATTACAGCTAATTTTGCTATTCACTATTAATTTTTGCCCCACAATAGTTCTAAAATTTGCCATATGCTGCCTTTTCTAGTATCTTACTAATATTATATATGCGAAAGTTTGTCTGTATGGATGGATGTATGGATGTATGGATGGATGTATGGATGTTTGTTACTCTTTCACGCAAAAACTACTGAACGGATTTTGATGAAACTTTACAATAATATAGCTTATGCATCAGAATAACACATAGGGTAGTTTTCGTCCCGTTATGGGGGGCAAAACCCCCTTAGGGGGGCAATAAAACACAATTTTTGTATAAATTCTCTAATATTGGGATGAAAAAATACTTGCACATATTTACATTATATGTCCATCGAAAGCTCTGATTTTTCTGCTGAAGATAGCACCTGTTCGAAATTTCTAAATAGAATAAAAAACGAGTTATGAGCGTTTTAGATCCATGTTCGAAGGCTTTCCTCAATTCAATACAGTATTTAATGTATCATCTCAACTCCCTGTCGATAGCGACAATTGTTGTATTGTTGACTTTCTTTGCTTTTCGTGATTGTTCAAGGCTTTTCTCAAGTCAAATCTTGAAGTAAGATTTTTGCACAAGATTGGCAAATAATATATGATTTGGCTGATGATTTTCCATTTAAACGGAACTTTAATGTAACTAATGGTTTTTATTATTATTTATGCTGATTGAACACTTACTCATTATCCAAACAACCAACAGATCGCCAAAATTTTTGCAGAATGATTTCCGTAGCTGATGCATTTGGCTGTTTTTTCAACGTTGCTGTTTTTGAAGCCGAAGTCTACGTCATAATGTTTCTCAGCTTTCACCATGTAAACAAAATATCGCCAATCAAAGAATTTTCAAAAGACTTTTTTTACTGTGTTAAATAATCCAGCAACTAAATTAGGCAAATCCATAAACAGCACAAAAACTTCCATTAATTTTCCTTTTTGCACAATTTCAAACAATCACCAAATTTTATTACTTATTTTAGTAACATTTCGGATGAAACTGTTTAGCGTCATTTTATGGTGACCGAAAATATCTCAACATCTGGCGACGATATCTCTGTAACGAAAATTAATATCATATCGTTTTACAAAGTAAGGAAAGAATGGGGGAGCATCATCGAAGGTACCCCGAAACGACTTTCGCAAATTCGGTAAAATCGCACCGAGAGTGAATCGCACCGAGAAATGATTGAAATTTCCCGAAATAACTAAAGCAAGTATAAGGGGATAACGAGCGCAGCTACTTTTTTTTAATCACTTCGTACTTCATTAGCCATACAGAGAAGGTTTTAGACTCCATGTTAAAATAAAAGTATCAACAGATTAATCTTTTTAAACATGAGAAGATTAATTTCATGTTTTTTAAATTTGTATATGCTTAAATATAGTGCTTTCGTTTCTAAATCAATACTACTTTGTTCTTTATACTTATTGCTATTTTAGTTTTATGGGTAAGGAAGAAACTCGATTTTTAATCACGTCAAAAAGATGTGTTTTAAATTCTTTCACTTAAAACAGAAAACAAAAGCAAGTAACGATTTTTTCTAATAATTATTACTGACCCAGGCAACGCCGGGTATTTTTGCTAGTTTTATTTATAAATGTTTTAAAATGTTCAGAAATAAAAATAATACTTTAGCCAGTACACGGATGCTTTTCTTTTCTTTTTTTTTCAGACTAACTTTTAAATTTTGACTTTGTATTTTTATTCATATTAAAATTTTTACATTACTTATAATTTAAAAATATAAAATAAAAAAGTATCATTTACTACTGTAATATGTTAATGATATATTAATGTATTGTATTTATATAAATCATAGTGCATTAGTTTTTAGTTATTTTCAACAATTATAATTTTTAATTACAAATGAACAACATTAATAAGATTAAAAATATGACTTTTTTTTGGAAATATTATTTTTACAAAAATATAGAATGTATATCATATCATGATAAATGTCAACTCGTATACATCAGCAAACCCTGGAGACAATATTCATTTCTTTTGTTCATTTTTACAGAGGCTGGACACGAATCATTATAGAAAAACCTTTTGGAAGAGATAGTGAAAGTTCTGCTCTTTTGTCCGCCCATTTATCGTCGTTGTTTAAGGAGGAACAAATATATCGTATTGATCACTATCTTGGAAAAGAAATGGTTCAAAATCTTATGGCTCTAAGGTATGGCATTTTGTTTCCGTTATTTGTTTTATAGTTTCTTGCTTTTCATTTAATTTGTTTATATATTTTTCCTTGATATAAGTAAATATTGTGTGTGACTTTTTGGCATACAGTCAAACCTGTCTATAACGATACTCTGGGGACCGAGAAAAAAAATATTGTTACAGACAGATTATCGTTTTAGACAGTTTGAATAAAAAAATTTCGAATTCAAAAAATATAGTTTTACAGCCTTAGATAGAATTTAAAAGAAAAGTTTTGCAAAGTAAAAGGTATAGAACTATGTACCAAAGATATTAAGAGCATCAGTTTATTTCATAAGAAATTTACAGATTTTTTTTTCGAAAAAAGTGTTGATTAATTTTTTTTATACTTTTTTTATGCGGATCACGTCAAAAACGAATTTTGCTTAAAACATGGTCTTTCCAAATCACGGGGAATCTATCCTCTACAAATGAAATGGTTCAACACTGAGGGAGAAAACTTCCTGTTTCCTAGTTGGGCGCCATTTTCAAAAGAAATAAACAGCTGTACACATTTCAATCGTCGCTTCTTCCCCCCTTCTTTGAGCCCTCCGCTACAAAATGTAGACTAACATTAGAAATAATCCATTCTTATCTTATATTCCAGACATTATGGAATCTTTTTTGGGACAGAAAAAAAAATCAGATTTTTCAATGAGCTTATAGAGAGAAAAATATATCGTTGTAAACAGGTTTTGTTAGAAAATGATTATAGTTGTACGAGGTTTAAAATGCAGTGAGTAAATGCGAAATTTGGGGGTACCAAACGGAAATATCGTTGTAGTCAGGTTTATCACTCTGGACAGTATCGTTATACACAGGTTTTACTGTACTTCATTGAGTTTTTTCCACCTGTTGTCATGGTAGAAAACAAATATACAGGGAGGCCCAGTATATATCTGTATTCCTATCCCTGCAAAATAGACTAAAATTCAAGTGTGAAGCATGTGTTAATTACTATGAATATCAAGTTGTTGTTGCTAAACATTGCAATTAACAGTTTACAGATGATCATACTATTAAAAATAGATTTTATTTATATACATAGAAATTTCTTGTTCTCTTGTTTAATTTTAAAAGCCAATGCTTATATGAGGCAACTTTTTTCACTGAAAGCATTTTAAACTTTCATTACATGTATGTACTTTGTTTGTGAGCTGTACTGATTATAAAGCAGATGCATGACATGTATATATGTATAAACCTATATTAATCTATCTGAAAACGATCTGTTGAATTAATTGATAAAATTTTGTTGTAAACGTTTTAAGTTTCAGTTTTATGAATAACTATGTTTTCTGCAGATTTGGAAATCGTATTTTTGGTCCTATCTGGAATCGTGAAAATATTGCCAGTGTGATGATTTCATTTAAGGAACCATTTGGAACTCAAGGAAGAGGAGGCTATTTTGATAGTTTTGGAATAATAAGGTATTAATTCATCTTTATACAGTAAAACATCTATTGATACCTTACATTACCGTGTATATCAATACACAAAAATATCAGTTATATCCTTTGCTGTAGTTGGGGGGGACGCAAGAGGATGCTGTCCACCAAAATATTTGGTTTTTACTGTAATGATACAAATTGATTATGAAATGGTTTCAAACCACTTTTTCCTTTTCCTGAAAAGTATTCCTGTAATGTGTATGAACATAAAAGAATTTTTATTTTAAGCCTCAATTCAATTTTTGCTCTTTATAATCAGCTTTTTTCCACTCCATTTACCAGGCTACTTGCGATTGTCAAGTTTGGTCATGCACATATTGAGTATCGTTGTTGTACATCATATTAATTTATATGTATTTTTTTAGTTAGATGTATATTTTTGTGAAAATCAATTATATTTATTTTTCGTATTCATGTATGTTTCAATCTCATGTGACTTTTTCTTATGTCATGTTTAGAGATGTGATGCAGAACCATCTACTTCAGATTCTGTGCCTAGTTGCCATGGAGAAACCTGTCACTACATCGGGAGAAGATATCAGAGATGAAAAAGTAAGTTGTGTGCATGCCATAAACAGACAAAATTTTTTTAAACAAGTCTTATCTATGTTCCTCATGTGACACGCTTAGTCGAATAAAAATGATCTTGACACTATACTGCTCAGTTTATTTTTCAGAGTTCTGAGCATGCTGCAAAATTTGGGGTTCAACAGAATTTCAATGACCCCGTTTGAGATCCTTTCTAATAAATAGAAGATTAACAATAAAAAATAATGTGAATTCAACATACTGTAAATAACGTGAATTCTACATTCTGTGAAATCCAGTTACAACGAATACCAATGCAATAAAGTATCCATTTCAATTGACTAAATTTTCACTCCTGATTAATTGCCATTGCACTGGTTGAATTTCATTAAAGCAAAATTCGCGTTAGAACGAACCAACTTTACAGTGTCTTAAGAATTCTTTTGTGCAGCTAACAATGGTTGAATTTCATTAAAATAAATTCATGTTACAACAAACAAATTTTACAGTCTGTTAAAAATTCATTTGTGCGGGATTTCACTGTATTGTCTTATTAATATTATTAATAACCAATTTAATTTTATTGAAATATAAATTAACATTGTCATTCTTATTGTTTTGGTAAGAAAATTTAATTGATTGAAACATCATTGATTAAAATTGATTAAATTAAGGTATGAAATTTCCGTTTGCAGGTGAAAGTATTGCGGTGTATGGAAGAAGTCAAATTAGATAATATAGTGTTGGGTCAGTACACTGGAAACCCTGAGTTAGAGGGAGAAGCAAAAGAAGGTTACTTGGATGATCCTACAGTTCCCAAAGGTTCTTTAACAGCTACATATGCTTTAGCTGCTTGTTTCATAAAAAATGAAAGATGGGATGGGGTTCCATTCTTTCTTCGTTGTGGAAAAGGTAAAAAATATTTTTTTTTTTTTTGCATACTTTGAAATTTAGTGCTGTATAAAACTTTTAAGAAAAGAGTACACATATTCAATAAATTACCGCCCAATAGCCAGGACTAAAGCAGAAATACGTGAAATACACCACCATCTGGCCGAGTACACATAGTTTAAAGCACTGCATTCAATAGCTACAGTCAAACCTCATTATCGCGACACCCGGGGATTTCACGACACTCCGGATGTCATGTCACATTTTCAATGTTACAAACCTATGCCATATAATTTTAATGTTAAGTGGCTCCGGATTTTACGAGTTTTTTCGTGCAACTCCGTTTACAACAAGGCTTCGAGCTGAGCAGACTGGATCAAATATTTCTTTGCAATTGAAAAATTTTCAGTAAAATAATGAAGACATCTGGAAATGTTTGTTGTAGGAACTTCGGACTCTGACGAGATATTCGACCAGGCATGGCACCTCGAGAATGGTGGGGGACGAGTAGATAAGTTCTGGAAGGTACAGGTTTCAAACTTTGACAAGAAGGACAATAGAAAGGAATTCAAAGCAGGTAGATTGTAATACTGGACGAGGGAAACAGCAAGAGAAGAGAAAGACCATAGCTACGTTAAGCTGTAAGTGGTCACAACAAACTTCTCCCATGAGAGAAAAAGAAATAAGGGGCTCCTCATTAGATCCTCCTTAGAAAAGGGACACACAACTCTCAAAGTGGATAAAAGAATTAGAAAGCGTTTTTTCACCTTCGAAAGGTGGGGCTTACCCGTCAAAACCTAATCAAATTGCGTAGGAAAGTGAAGAGTTTTGAATTGATTTTTTTCTTGCTGGTAATTTCATGGAAGGAGTGTGACAAATGTTATTCAAAAATTTATCAAACATTTTATTGGAAAGTATTGTAAAATTGAAAATAATAATAATAATGAGTGAAAGGGGTTTTTTTTTGTGGTTGTTTTGAATAATTTTTGTTATATTCACCAATAATTCAAATTTACATTAGTTAAATTTAATATAAAAACATGTATAAGCAGTTAATTTCTTCATTAAATCTAATTTTATGGTTACCTAATGTTTAATTAATTTTTTAAACTATTCCTGTTATGACGTCGCTCCAGCATTGACGACACTTTGTTGACAGTCCCAAAGGTGTCGTAACAAGGTTCGACTGTATAACATTGACTTATGAAATTTAATATTTTAAATGTTTTAGTGGCCTTGGTAGAAACCAGCTTATCAGGCCTGTCATTTCAAATTTTTTTCCGGAGGGGAGGGGGGATGTAAATACGCATTAAATATAGGGGAACAAATTGGTGCACAAATCTATTTCACTTCATGTCACCGAAATCCAGGGGCAGTACCTCCGAAACCGAATTAGAGGTGTAGTATATTTATTGTAATAAAAAGTCAAGCATCTAAAAATCTAAAGTTGCACTCAGTGCTTGTCCTGATTAAAATATGGGAGGGGGGGGTAGGCCAACCACTTTTTCGAGTTATGTAGTCGAACCTTTTCAGTACGAACACGGAATGGTTGATCTCAAGCACTTCTCTGAAATATTTGGTCTGGTGCAGGGAATATCAAAGAAAATAAGAGAAAACAAAAGTACAGGTGTTCTTTTTCTTAAAAAAGAAGACTAGAACTTGACTAATTTTAATCATTTGGGCTCCCTAGGCCATGGCCTGGTTAGCTTGTTCAGTGATCAAGCCCTGATTCAGTGTGAGCATTAGTTCAATGAAACAATAGGTTTCCTCTCCACTTTCTTAAATTAATTGGTAATCAATGACCTAGAAACCACAGCCAAAACAGTCTGACTTTTTTTTTTTTTTTTAGAGGAATAAATTCTAACATTTTCAAGAGTGTAAACAACGAAAGAAAACTTATTTTCTTCTTCTATTTACAAATTAATAAAAGAAAGTTAAATTCGTGAAGATTTTTTGCTTTGAAGTTTTTACCATCAATTTTTTTAGACATCATTTTAAGGGAATTCAATTTTTGGTTTCATTTTAGAAGACATGTGGAAATTTTTTATCTAAAATACAATTCTAAAAGCAAATGCAATGCAGATGAAATTTATAAATACTTTAAAGTAAAGAAGGTTCTATTAGCAGTCATTCATTAATGGCTGATGTTGAAATGTTTTGATTTATGCTCATACTTCATTTTTAATAAAATGACAGTACGAATGTCAGGAGGGAAGTCCAGCCCCCCCCCCTTCCCCCTCTACCCCGTGCTAGCGATCGTATTTTGATTTTCTTTTCATTCTTTATGAAAAGAAATATTGTTCATAACTTAAAAGATTAAACGTTTTTTAACTGAATTTCAGACTTTTGAATGTATAAGTGTAATTTTTATTTCAATAGATTTAAAATTTATGCTAGTAAACGCAGTGCTTAAAGTTACTAAAGGTATTTTTTAAAAAAAAACACACACACACATAACTATTTTTTCTTCTTGAAGCTGGAAAAATACTCTTTGACATTTTTTAGAGGTATAAAATTCGCGTTGGAGGAGTGAAATATATGAAAACAGTAAAAATCCTTACTGATACATCCTTTAACAAAATAACTTTTTTAAGTACCAAATGGAAAATATTTAAAAAAAAATGCTGACTGTTTTGATTTTTAATATTTAAAGTGTTTGACATTTTGTTTTTAAAAATTCTTATTCCTCTCCCCCCCCCCCTTCCCCCATTTTTCTTTTGAGTTATTCTCTGAAAATTTCAATGCTTGAAATTGACTTATAAAGGCATTTAAAATATCTCTGAGGGAAGATAAGCATTATTTGAACCGTTACACAAAAAAAAAAAAAAAAAATTGGCATGCAGATGACAGCTAATATATTCAACAATAAGTAATAATATTAAAAGCTAATTAATAACATTTTTTGCTCATAAAATCAGATATGTGTTTGTGATTTCTTAAGCAAGAAAATTTTATTAATCACCTTTTCAAATTAGCTTTAATAAAATATATTAGCTGTTGCCTGGGGACAGGATGACCGTTTTTCCGTGGAATGGCCCATTTAGGTTTTGGGAAGGTATTTCAATTTATTAGTAGTGTTTTCATTAAGGAATGGATTTCATGCATCACCCTTTGAAAAAAATTCGGACACAACTCAAAAAACCAACATTTTCAGAAGACCATTTTTTAAATTTTTGGGATTTGTAATTTATTGTTTCATTCATAACAATTTCTAATTTTATTGAAATGCCCCTTTCAAATGGTTAATACTATGCTTTGTGTTTATTTCATGCAGTTTTTGTGCAAGTCTTTTAGAGTTCCTAGAAATTTCAATCAAATTTAGGACAAATTCAGTTTTAATTAAAGTTAAACTTTGCTATCTATGACTTGTGTTTTTATTCCATATAAAAGATATATTTAAAAAATATATATCAATTAAAAATCTTTTTCAGTTTTTGTATTTTTATTTATTTAGTTTTTTTTTTTATTATTTATTTACTTTTTTTTATTGTATTTTTATTTTTATTTATTAATTTTTTTTTTTTTTCGAGTTGTGTCACTATTTTTTTCAAGCGACGACATATATATCTTCCTTTTGTTTGCTCTGTAAATATTCATTTATCCTTTACTTTTAAAAGTTTTAATATATATTTATTTTCAATTAATTGTACAGCTTTGAATGAAAGGAAAGCTGAAGTGCGAATTCAATTTCGAGATGTGGCAGGGGATATTTTCAATGAACAATGCAAACGAAATGAATTGGTTATCAGAGTGCAACCCGGAGAAGCTGTGTACGTGAAACTTATGAACAAAACTCCTGGAATGGCATTCAACTTGGAAGAAACAGAACTTGATTTGACATATAACAGCAGATACAAAGTATGTTGTTTCTAACGTTGTGCTGATTTATAGACATATAGGTAGCAGATAAAAAAATATATTTATTTTGAAATGCATAACAATTTTTAAATGTAACTTTTCAGCAATATATTGAGCAAAATAAACAAGTAGTGAAGTATCTTTAAAATGTGCTCGATAAAAAATTAATGCTTAACTCCCAAACAAAAAGAGTTATTACCTCTTATTAAGAAGGCAAAATTACCAAATCTTAAAAAATGAACATGTTAACAACCAAGATTCAAATGCATGGAAGAAAATCTGATTATCTGGTCTGATGTTGAGAATAAGGAGGCAAAATTACCAAATCATGAAAATGTTAACAACCAAGATTCAAATGCATAGTAGAACGTCTATATATCTGGTTCGATGTTGAGAATAAGGAGGCAAAATTACCAAATCTTAAAAATGAAAATGTTAACTACCAAGATTCAAATGTATAGTGAAAAATCTGATTATCTGGTCTGTTGAGATGGAACTTACTAGATTTGGTTACCCGAAAATCAGATAATTGAACAACTTTAAAAATGCCAATGACATTATTTTTTAACAATTTCCCTTCAATTTTCCGAAGCTGAAAACTGGGAATTGTAGTTGTTTATATTTCGACTTAAGTCTTTAGGAGTTAATTGTTTAATTTTGATATTTTTCATTTTTTATCATGAGTACACATAGAAAATATTACATGCAATATCTATACTTCAGAGTCAGAAGAACGTTGCGATTTTCCATTTGTTAGTGCATTGTATGTTGAAGCCTATTCCACATTCAGCCATGTGAACGTAATTCTTTTTTTTAAAAAAAACTTTTAAATTTTTTTACTAGGATTAAGAGTGCACGTCTTATACTTTACATGCCCCAGAAAAAGGTTTTTCCTATCCTGTAAGATTATTATAATGTGACTTAAGTCCTTCTCGCTCTGAGTTATAGATAAATAGAGTATCTTAAAAAAATAGAGAAGGTAAGAGTGAAATGCAATAAATAACCTTGAACTGTCCGGTTAATTGAATATTTCGTTAATCGTTACTTGAATAATTGGCACTCTGTAATTGTTTTGCCATGGATAAGTAAATGGCAACATCTACAAAAATGAGTTTTTGAGCTACTCAAAAAAATGTGCTTGTAATTCCCTGCAAACACTAGTAAAATGTTGAATTCGGCACGCTTTTCATGCTCTATTTTCAGCAGAAACCAAATAAGCAAGATTATACAATAAAACTGAAGTAAAATAGATGACAAAAATGTTTAAAAAAATAAAAATTTATAAATACTGCTGTTTACCTGCCAAGGATAGTGTACGTGAGGTTATCTCACTATCAACATACTAAAAGCAATACTGTGCGAACATACAGTAGGCTCTCTGTTTAACAGCGCTCTATTTAACGACGGTATTTCGCAGTCCCAGATGGTCCACTGTAGTGTTAAAAGCATTCTATTTAAGGACGTTTTCTACTTAAGGACAATTTTTTGTGGCTCCTTGAAAGTTGTTAAACAGAGAGCTAACTGTATTTGATACAATGCTAGCGGTTGTATTGTCCATTTACCACAAGAAGGCAAATGACTCAGACTTCGTCACATGGTATCTGATGATTCTATTTTGCTGTTTTCGGCAGAAAGTATATTCGAAACACAGCATTTTGTTGTAAAAGCAGCCGTTTTTAAAATGCAAGAATAACGAAAATATCAACAAATGAGTGAAGTAAGTGATGTAAAAGACACTAAGACATAACTAAGATACACACATTAATAAAATGCACGCCCAAGTTAAGGTTGTCTGGTTGTCGCATTTAGAAGCACGTGGATATGTTTACCGATTACCCCCATGTAAAATTGAACTCTGTGTTCGAGAAGGCGGGGCAAAGTGCGTACAACAACAATGCATAATCGACAAATCATAAGCGGAGTTTTGTCAATATAAATCTAAACATTTGATGAAATGAGAAGTTCGTTTACTTTTTCACATGTGGCTTGAGTACCTACAAAAAGGTAAGGCATGGAAACAAAATTTTCTGTACGTATCTGATTTTTACCGAAATCTTGCACTTTTAAGCTTTGTTTTTCTTTAATTCATAAAAAACTTCATGCTTAACATGATTTTTTTTTCGCTTTTTACCCCTCAAATTCCAAAATAATTACATCACAGCAATACTTTTTTGATCTTATTGTAAAAATGCAATTTTGGTTCCATTACATTTTTAATATTTTAAAAGAAAATTCATACATTTTAAATACATGTGAAATTATCATTTCATTTATAGCTGATAGAAAAGGGAAATTCCATTTCCCTCTTGTTCTGATTAGTTGGAGAGGGAAATGTCATTACTTCAAATTCACTTCTACGTTGCTTACTTAAAATTCTACTCAAGTCTATTTTTGATTAACATTATTTTTGTCACATTTATTAATTATTGCTTTAAAATGCATAGGTTATTCATGTTTTTACTTGTATACATGTTAATATGATTTATAAAAATTATTTCTTTACTCATCTATGTGAAAGAGTTATAATTTTTTCACTCTAATTTCTCATTATTCTTTTTTTTTTTTTTTTTAATTTATTTTTAGGACTTGCATATGCCTGATGCTTATGAAAGACTTATTTTGGATGTGTTTTGTGGAAGTCAAATTAATTTTGTACGAAGTGATGAATTAGTTGAAGCTTGGCGAATTTTCACCCCACTTCTGCATAAAATTGAAAAAGAAAAAGTAAAGCCTTCGCTATACAAATATGGAAGGTAACATATATTTTATGAATGATTCCTATCTACAATGAGGTACTCCGCAGGAGTAGAGTGCTGTTAATTTTCAGTGGATTTATAAATTAACTAAAACTACTTTAGCATATGTTATACTTAATTTACGGGACATAAAAGAATATCCTGGTTTAATAAATTTATATTTCATAAACTGTTACACATAGCACTATAAGTGATACATAAAAATAAAGGTAAACTGTGAAAGTTTTTTTCCACTCTCAAATGTTCAATGTGTCGCCTTTCGTAGCGCAATATACATCTATAATATACATTTTGGAGTGTTTTACCGTCTATTTTTCGTAATATTACACATGCGATCTTTCAATTCTTGCAATCTTGTAGTCAAAGGTGGTGTATGAACACTGTCTTTGACGAAACCTTATCAAAAAAACACATGGGGTTAGGTTTGGGGATAAGGCTTACTAACACATACATGGTAAATCAGCACCTGCACGGCCATTCCACCGTTCGGAACGTCAGTGGCACAGCAAAGTGGAAGAAGGAGTGTTTTTACCCCCAAACCCACTGTTTGGGGGCAAAAAAATCCCCAGAGGTATTGGTTTTATAATTGTTACCAATCCTAATACAGTATTTAATTCACGTGTGAGGACTGTTGTGACCATAAAAACCCTTCTGGAAAGATTTTTCGGCTGCACTATTGCGGAACGTGTACATTTAAGTACAAAGGTACTTAAGTTCAAAATTCTTGGACAGTTCATCTTACGCTATTTATTATTTATAGTAGCAAGTGTAATAGTTTGTGTGAAATATAAATTTTTTAATCTGGGATATTCTTTTATGCTAACTATGGATGTAGCAAAAGTTTCATTAGGGAATTCTTCATAAACAGTTGTTTTACATCCTTTAATGTTTAAATTGCATTTATAAGAGTTTAAGTCTTATTTTTCATGCTAATATTTTCACTCAAAATTTTAAGTTTTTATGTGATACATTTATGTAGTTCAATAGTACTCAACTGATTATATATGTACCCTAAAGGGTACATGAAAATCTATAAAAGGTGTAATTAATGACTGAAAAGCATATTTAATTACATTGTTGATAGTGTAAGAATTAAATAGTGACCAAAGGTTAAGTCATAGCGTGTGTTCCTATGTTGTAGCAAAGCCATTGCAATGAATTGTTGATTAATTTTAGACTGGTATTGAAAACAGATCCAAAGAACTTTGCATTGCTGTGCAGTACAACAACTCCCCCCCCCCCCCTAGAAAAAAAAGATTTTATTTTAACTTATCTGAAGGTTAAGTATAGAAACAAGCTTAATGTTGAAGTTGATTTGCTCTATTCTGAATCAGTTGCACTTGACCAGTAAATACAAATTTTCAGTTTCCACTCGCTAGTGGTTCGTAGACACTTGTCATTTAGTAGCCACTTTAACCTAAACTGCTTTTTTTTTTACGAAAAAGGTAATTTATTAAAAGATAAACATGGGAACAAATATTAGCATAAGTGACCGGACTGTAATTTCATTCATTTGTATTTTTTCTTTTTTTCCTCCAACTCCAAGGTACTATTATTCCTTTTGTACTGTCTGCCTATGGTTGATATATAATTGCCAAATGTCCAGTTAAAATGAGCCTATCTGAATGAGGGAGAAAAAAAATTACCAAATACCAAAAAAGAACCGAACCGTTCGAATTTTAATTTTAGGGCCCGAAAATGGCATTATATGGCTCTTTCTACATGAAATGATTATCCAATCAGTTCGATTTTAACGCCATTCGAAAGCCCGTGAAAAATACCCAGAAAGTTCTTTCACTTCCTTTGCATTAAAAGAAAAAAAGGCTTTAAAATCATTGAAAAATTTTAAAAGAACTTTTAAGCATAATTGAACTCTATTTTCATATCGGAAAACTATTGATTGCACGATTTCATTTTAAATTATCTTTCAGAAGGTTGCCACTTTTTTCTCAGCTGTGAGTAAATAAAATTTTGTTTTTGTTTTGAGGTAAAAATTTCTCTTTTTATTATTTGGCATCTTTTTTTTTCTTTTTTTTTTAGGATTTTAGTTGTATTTATGGTGGGTTGCATTCAATTTATTCAGGAATTTTTGATTTGCTGTTTGTTTTTCTTTAAGAATGATTGTTTTGACAGGAAATTTTACAGTATTTGTTTTTCCCTAATGGAAGCCTGATTGTTGAACATGCCTCACTTGACGTAACTTTTATTTTCGAGGTAGACCGTGCAAAGCCGGGCAATGCAGCTAGTTCTTTATAAAAGCTTTAATGAAGATGGGTAAAGGCGGCAGTTTCAAGTTTTTTTCTTCCTTCTCTGGGAAAAAATTAAGACCTGACACTGGCTTTGTTGATGAAACTAGTGCTATGTGACAAACTTCTGTAGAGCAGATTCTGTTTTATTTTGCTAGTATTGGGTTTCTATAAAAGTACAGCAGAGAAAGAAGTGTGTATCTTGGTAGAAACTTAACATAGTAAATTAAGTGTTTGAACAGTTGAAATTAAAAGTAAGTCTGTGTGTGTGAATTTTTTTTATATATTGCATGCCTACTAAATTTTCTATTCAATTAAATGTTTTATAAGAAGCAGATCAGTATTCATGTTTTAAATATGTCTGGCTTTTTCATATATTTAATATTTAACGCTTGTCTAGTTGACAAATATTTTTAATATTAGCATTTGATTGTTTAAATACTTATGCATTTTACATTTCTGTTGCATTTAAATTTACTTTTTATTTTAAAAATATAATTATGTGAATATTAGTTTCTATTATAACATTTTTAAAATTTTGTAATCTTTATTTATTTTTTCTTTATTAGTCGAGGCCCTGCAGAAGCTGATGAATTGACTCAACGCTTGGGATTTAAATTTTATGGAACATATAAATGGGTTAAACCTCAGTTGTGAAATGAATGATTTTTAAGAAAATTGCCTTATTTATTAGCATCTAAATATCTGCATTTCTGTTCCTGTTTTAAAATTCAGGAGAGAAAGAGATTTTGAAAAAGGAGGAGATTGGATTGGAATGTCTAGTTAGAATTAAGGTAGAATTATGCTTCCTCATAGCTTTTTTTTTTCTTTTTTTGCATAATTTTCTACTTAATATTTTTTGCTTGTTTCTGATGCTTCCTCTATTTTGTTTTCATTTTGAAAAGTGTTTTGATTTATCTGTGATTTGGAGGAAGAAATCAAAAAATTGGTATGGGAATGATTTATTTGATATGATGGAATTACTGTGTTGTACCTAAAGCTGAAAAGATCTCTGCTGGCTAATTCTAACAAAACTTATCTTACTTCTTTGTTCGTAAATAATTCCTACTTATATGTTTGTGCGTAAATTATAATCCTTTTCTAATGACTTTCTACTAACTTTTTAACACATTTTTAAAAGTAAGCATAGAAATTGCTTTGTTTAAAAAAAGTTATTTAATTGGTTGAAATAAGCTGGTATTATTGTTAGAATGGTTGTACTGAAGATAAATTTTTTGCAGAAGTTGCTAACAGAAAGGTTTTTTTAATTAAATTATTATATAATCAAAGAAACTGCAACATTTTTCAATATCTGTCATTCTTAAAATTTTTACTTCAATTTTTTACTGAAATCTATTTACTGCTTTTAGAGTTTGTTATCTGCTTCTTATAAGTTTCAAAAAAAAATTTAAAACATGTGTTTTTATTACAATGATGTTACTTGTGACATTTATCAAATTGTACATACTTCTGCAAATGAATCAACTTGTGTATGCTTAAAGGGTTTGTATATAATTTGCACTCTTGCACCATAAATTGTAATAAAAAAATAATATTTTATTATGAAACAGTATTCAGACAATTTATTCAAAGTAAGAGAATTATTTTGTACTAAAATTTTAAAAAAAACGGAAAAAAATAGTAATTATTTGAAAGTTGTTGAAGCTTATCTATTAAAATGCAAATCCCTTGACTTGCATGCGCAAATAACTTTTGCATGAAAATGTGACTACCCTTTGGTTGCCAGTGGTGACTGGTGCTGCAAATCTTGCATAATTTTCAGTTTTAACATGATTCCCAAAAAGGCTGACATTCATGAAGGAAGGATTATTTATATTGCTTAAGGTTGTAAATACTCATGCATACAACGTTTTATGGCACATTCAAAATGAAAATTATTTTGTTCTTCAATTTCATATTTCGTTTGAAAATCATCCCCCTCCCCCTTGTAAGCCTTGAACCTGAAAATTTTGCTCATGTGGCCACTAGTACAACCCCAATTTTCTGGAGGGGGGATGCAATCATTGCTTGTATCATATACATACAAAAACTGGCTGTATGGCTGAAATAGTTTTCCCAAAATTACTTTACACTATGTCACTAGTAGATACCAAACGTGAAGCTTTTTAAGATTTATGTATAAATGAGCCCATGTTGATTAAGCAATTCTAACTGTAATGATGAAAAAAATTTTGTCATTGACTTGTGTATTATGAAACGAGCTCAAATGAAAATTTTTCTTGTAGCAATCTCATATTCTCTGTGTGTGATCTATACTGATATACATTTCAAGAAACTAAATAAATGTTACCATTTATTTATAATTTTAATTCTGTTTTGTGTGAAATTTCAAGAGTTGTCATTGCAAAGAAGTTGAGTGACAAAAACTGAATTTTATGGAAAAAGGACAACACGATTAGGAGTTACTAAAATTAATGCTAAAACCATAATGAACCGTTTTATTCTTGAAACAGACTTTTTACTGGCTACAAAGGATTCATTAATACGGTTTTAGCCATTATTAAAATGACTCCTAATTGTTTGTTTTTTTTCCTTTTTCTGTTGAATTTTATTTCTGTCCCTTGAGTCTCCTTTTCAAAGTAAGCTCCTCATTTATGCCTTCTCTTTGACTCTTGTCCGTACTTTGAAAAGAAAAAAAAAAGCTAAAGTTCAATTGGAAGAAATTAGAGTACGTTTCAAACTATTTTTAATCTCATTTATTTGAAATTCAAATTTCTTCTACTGTTCTGTTATCTAAGTATTCATTATGTTTTTTGTTACATTATATTTTCTTTCTGAATGAAACTGATCGCTTAATTATTTTTGTTTTCCATTTTGTAAATCATATTTCATTCTAGAAAATCCACGGTTTCCTATGCTTTTTGTTTTTTACTTATAATTCTTTTTGAATTGACTTAGTAAGCAATTCACATCAGAATCTTATTATTTTAATCGCTTAACTGAATCTACAAAATCATCTGTTTTACATTTTTTTTCTGATGAATTTTAGCTAACTACTTACATTATTCTCTTATTTTAATGTATTAATCAAATACTGCTTCAATAGTTTTGTTTTTTAAATGTTTTTAGTTGAGGGCTTTAATAAACTTACAGCGTTTAGTTGCAGAATAAAGTGAAACTTTTGTTTTTTGCAAATACTTACTACATTATCATGTTTCACCTTATAGGACATCTAATCTAAACCATATTTATGTTTTCTAACTTGTTAAATTTTCTCACCCTATATTAACAGAAAATGTAAAATAGAAGAATAGGAGAGGCAGAAAAAAATCTAATCCCTTTTATTTAAGAACATTCATGGTCATTATTTAAATCAGAAAAAAAAATGATGTTACCAAAATTATTTTGTTTAAGCAATTGTTTCATTAATACATTATTTTTGGTAGATTTAAAGTACTAGTTATAAATATTATTTTTTCTATTGTGTGTTCAATTTATTATCCTAACTGTCGTGTAACTTTCTATAAGGAACAAAAGGTGAATCCCAAAAATACTTGGAGAGATGTCAAAATAATCTAAAGTGCACTTATGAGAAATGTACACTAATATTTCTATTTTCTATGTTGAAAGTTTTTATGCAACAAAGTTTTAATCTCGAACAAAATCCATTTTGTATACACATGACTTCATGTGAAATGGGGGGGGGGGGGGGGGTGATGTTTTTGCTTCAGAGGAACATTAATGTATCTAACAGTAAGATTTGCTCATATTCTACTGTTGCCTTGAGACGATAATGTATAATTACACAATTTCAAAAAGAACCCATATGTAAAAGCACATATGGGCTCTTTATACATGTGAATATCTTTATACAGCAGTTTTCGAAAGTTAAACTGTAAAGACACAAGACTTCAATTAATAATATTGAATAATAATGTTGTCATGTGCCTTAGTTCTAGCAATAGTGTCATTTATATCAAGCCAAAAGTATAACCTAAAAACCTAGTTACCCTAACCTAAAGTCCTCCATAGTAACTACAATACATTGAGCATTGAACTTTAATAGATAAAAATGAAAATTTTAAATTAAAGAATAGACTTTTCTGAAGTGATTTGCAAGTTTTTATATGTAAAGAAAACATTGCTGAAGTTGATTTTTTTTAAGAAAAAGCAGATGAAGTGATTATTTGATTTTAATTTAAATGTGTTCAAATTCTTATTACAAAATATTGAGTTAATTAAAATTATTAATTTTAAAATAAAGAAGGCACAAATTTGCTTTTTTTCCTTCTCAAAAATATGCCTTATTTGCGTTGCAATTAATGAAGTTTACAATCAGTGCAAAGATGTAATTATTTATCTTTATTATACTATATGTTTATTAAAAAACTCATTTTTGAAAAATAGACCCAATTATGCATTATTTAAATAACTTCTGCTTTTTGGTGTGCAAATAATAGTTGAATAATTATTTGGCGGAATTTTTTTGCCGGTGACTTTTGTCAGTTATATTTTAATACCCATTTTTGTAGTGTTCTGTTTGATCAAATGTTTATTATTCTGTTAAACTATTATTGTACCACTGATGTTTTATATTTTGAATTTTTGAAAGTCTTTTAAATCATTTTAAATACTTATGGTCTGTCATTTATATTCAGAAGGAAATAAATATTTGCTTACCACAATATTTAATTGCGTTATTTTGTAAAGTATACATTTTATTAGAAATAAGATGGAAAACATCAATGACTATGCATTACTTAATCTTACCGAAAATATTAGATTTTGCACAATATTGTCTTCCTAATAGAAATACAAAACTCATTATTATGAAAACCTAACCTTGATAATAAATATTGGCATTCGAAACCTTCGAGTCAAATTTTAGGGTACAATTATAAATGAAAATTGACTAAGTTGCATGAATTATGTTTATAGTTTATTCAAAAATAATTCGTTTGTCTAATAGTTTCCGTCATCCTTCCATTCAGGTACTGTCATGTTACCTGAAATATTTTTGAAATAAGTTCAAAGAGAACAACGCCCCAATAAGTTGGAACAAACTAGCAAATACAGCAACTTAATTACAGCATCCGAACCCTTGTTTGTGTCCCTTGTAGTTTCATCCTTGCTAGTTCATCATCCAGCATACATTCATCATTCTCAACTGCAGGTAATTTATGCACAAAATCATCACAGTTTAGTAGATGCATTATGGTTTTGCAATAGTGTTTCAAAAATACACATTTGATTTAAAAAAAAAAAATGCATCAAAAGGTATTCCATAATCCCCAAAACAAGATTTTGATATATTATTTCCTCTTTTCAATAAATATACTGTGTTTTTTTCCCCTTTTTTTGGGGGGGGGTTGAAGAATTGTAAAGGGTTTTTTTTTCTTTTTTATATAGATATACGATAATACTTCCTTTGAAATTTAAAAATTACGTTACTGTTTACACTGAGAACTTATTTTTGGTCTGGTATTGAGACGTCAGAACTAGATACTCAAAAAGTAAACTCTTTCAAAGACTTGCTTACATGCAAACACTTCCCTCAAATTAGTTTGGTGAACACAATTATCTTATTTTATTTTTCAAAGTGATTTGCATTTACTGTCTGTATTGATTTTAAGTTATTGTTTCCTTGTTTAAGTTTTAACTTTTTTGAATTTTTCACACTTGGACATTTTTTGGACCATCAATTTGCTTTGCCATGTCCGGATACTGATACACTTACTTATGGGAGCTAATTTCGATGATAACCGCAAACTCTTTTAAGTGATAAGAACAGGGATGTGCCCAGCAAAACCCTTTTGGAGCAATCTTGGAAGCAGGAATTGGGAGTTTGGAGGAGCTTGGAGCAACAAAATGGTGAATTTGGAGCAGTAAAATTTCAAATTTGGAGCAGCGTGTAGCAGCAAAAATTTAAATTTTGTATAAATTTAGAGCAACTATGTATATTTCACACACAGAAACAAGTGTGACATGATAAAATAATAAAGGAGATAGAGGGTGCAAAACCACCATAACTACTACTACAAATTAAAGCTGTTAATTACTTCTTTTTTTTTTTGTGTGTGTGTGATATTTTTCACGGAAGACAAATCTTGCTCTACTTTTTTCTTACACTTTTGATTTAAATTTAGTGCAAACATTTACTTTGCTTAATACATCACTGCTTTAGTGCACATTTAAGTTAGTGTTTTGATACCTATTTTTAAAATTTGTTTGCCTTAATGTAACATTTTCAAAAAGGCTTTAAAAGTACAAGAATGATTGAATTTAAAAACTTTCCCTCCACAAGTTACAAATGAGTTTTAAAGAGAGATATTTTTTTCTCTCTTTTTTTATTTTTGGTACGTTTAAGTTATTCACTTACATTTAACCTTTTTTTTTTCTTGGCATATATATGTTTATATACTGAACTACTTGATTAACAAATCTGAAGATCAAGCAAAGGCAACATTAAAACCTTTTATTTTTACCTGTTTGATATTTAATCACAAAGTTAATAATGAAATTACAATGAAAAAAAATGAATTTGAGAAATGATGTCACGGAAAAGGAATTTTTAAACACGTGAAAAAAATAAGAAAAATGTGAAAAAAGGAAAAATAAACATTTTTTAAGACAGACTATTGAAAAAATGACTGAATCTGAGAAACTTGAAATGTCTGCATATTCATTACCCCAGAGCATTAGAAATCCCAGATTTTTGCTATCTTAATTGTCTCTAACCAAAACTAAAAATCAATTTTCTGTCCTAAAATCTTAAGAAACCCAAGATTAAAAACTGGTGAACAATATTAATTTTTACAAATGGCATTCGCTTAAATCAATTTGGATGCGGCTGGATTGACTTTTTCAACTGGACATGGCAAGAAGATGAATTTACAAATCTTCATATACTGAAAACAAAAGATAACAAAGGTTGAAAATAATGATCAGTGCAAAATTTTTCTAGTCAAAGGAACAGAATCACATAAAAATTAAAACGATAGAGATTTTCAAAAGCGGATGCAATCTGATTTTGAAAAGCGCAAACAATCTTAACTAAGCCAAAAAATCGTAAAAACAAGTTCCAAATGCATAAACTTGATGACATTCTGCCGAATATACTAAAGGAACTGGAACATTAAATGCAGAATTGCAGTTTGGGCGCAAGTTTGTCCGATTTTGGCACAGAAAAGTCCATTTGGTGATCTTTTTGGAGCAGTTTGATGCAGGATCGGCGGTTGGCATGGTTTGGCGCAGTTGGCACATCCCTTTAAGATGTTGATTTGCTTTGCATACAAAATGTGTTAAAGCTTTCAAATAAATGGCGATTTCTAGAACTGAATGACTCGTGTATTATATTTTGCGGATATGGTTTCTCATAACTGATGTGCATTTTCCTCCCCTGTCCTTACATGATCAATGGAAAGTATCCTCTGCAAAAAGAGGGGAAAAAAAAGAATTTGAATTAATACATGAAATCGGGAAACAGATGAGATTCTCAATAAAAAACATTTTTTACAAGCATTTTTCTGAAATATCTTTTTTTAAGATAAGCTTGAAAGTTGTGTAAAATACAATTTAGAAAATTTAAAATATTTTTTTCCTCCTTTGCACCACATGGTCTCAGAGTGGAGTAACCCAATCCAATGGCAGGTGGTTCTTTTTTATTTTGGAAAGTTGTATCACTTAGAAAGCTCTTTTAAGAAAAACGGAAACAATAAGCAGATAGTGCCGTTTTATGAAAATAATATGTTATTTTATTACTTTTGATTTGTAACAGCCAGCTGAAATTTCTCTGAAGGCCACCAACTGTGTTTAAATTCATGTTTCGTCTCTCACTTTCGAAAACATCTTTCTTGAATGTAAAACAAAATATAACTCTTGTGCGAAACAATATTGCTTGCTTTGGAAACCCTGGAAATAAAACATTCAATTAAAATTGAATTTTAACATTCATTTTCTAAGAAACTTAATTGTTTTCTTCTCCTACTAAACTTTAATACCATTCATTGAAAAACTGACCTTCACAAGAAAGGAAATTTATTTTTTACAAGATCCTCATGCATTTTGAATTATGCGAAAGGAGTACCTTAGTATTTTAAGAATGGTTTCACATCTTTTTCCCCTAACTAAGAAGAGCATACATTTGTTTTTGCTTTTCAATGCAATTTTTATGATGCTTTCGTGAATGTTTAATTTTTATTACTGTGAAATTTAAACATTAATAAATGAACAAAACTACTAACAGTGGTTTAAGGTGGGGGGGGGGGGGTTCCAGGGCTTTAAAAAAACTCCTTTTTTAATGCAAAGAGCTTATGGGTGTAAAGCACTGGTGTTTGTGATTTGAAAATGTTGGATTGCTAACGGAAAATTTTGGACCGACAACACATTCTAAAACTGAAAAATTATTTTTAAAAATGTATGTTTTAATTTTTTTCTAATGATTTTGCATATTTGAAGAGTATTTACCTGAGTGGTTGAGCTCCCCCCCCCCCCCCCTCTCCTTCCCGTAGTTACCGAAAATTTCAGTTCTTAGAAAATTTTACTTTAGTCCACTATCATTTCTGTTGTAAAGTTATCTGACATTGTTTACTTTTCAGAACTAAGGTTTTTGTTTTTTCTCCTTTTTAACATGCTTTTATTAGCTTCACTTGTATGTTTGTGAGTAACTCTCATTTGGACTAAGAGCTAGTGGCTTATTACTGATCGTCCAGTCCACCACTTTATGAGCATTCGTGGCCGCGAGCGGTCCAAGGCGCGGATCTTCGCTGACGTTCACCTCCGGGAATCATTGGGCGTGTGTTCTAATCCTGTCTACACTGAAATTAAATTTATAATCTTGCAACTCAATTTTCGCCCACTTTTTGTGATCGGATTCTTTTAAAATTTGGAGTGCAACCTCAGACCCGATGACAATGCAATATTCTATAATCAAATTAATTTATTAACGAGAAGATATTAGTTTATTCTAATTAACACGCTTCTATTAGCTTAACTTGAATGTTTGTGGCGCCAACTTTCCCTTTGGACAAATAGCCAGTGGCTTATTAGAATTACAACATACACCCCCATTATAAAAATCGAACACACGCACAAAGATTTCATTTAAGAGTTATAAGTGTTAACAATATTTAGTATCTAAATCTTATTTGAAAAAATAATAGGTTAAAAAACTAAAAAAAAAAACGTTTTTGTAGCAAAATGAACTAAAAAGTAAAAAATAAAATAATAGTTTAAATCACTAAAAAAAACACGCTTTAGTAGCAAAATGAACTAAAAAGTTTAAAATAATCTTTGGATGACATGTATATAAAGTAATTGACCAAACACTTAATTTGTAATAGAAAAAAGCGTGGGGGCTGCCTATTTACATTTGTGCATGGATAACAAGTGGAAGAAATGTAAGACAACTGATGGAGAAGACTCCCCCCCCCCAGACTTTTTTTCTATTACAGTAAAATTAAGCGTTTTTTTAGTTTTTTAAACTATTACTTCAATGTTGCTTTTAGTGAAATGATAGAAGTAACTTACATGCTATCGTTGAACTCGTACCATTCTTCTGACAGTTGATTTTTGCATTTTGCTGTGTAATGGCCTGAGTTGTTCGATCCCTCATGATCCACAACACCATATAAGTTATACGAAAAATCGTCTCCTAAAAAAAAATTCAAATCTTGTAAGGAATCCTTATTGTTTTAAACGTTTAAAGTTGTTTGATGTGTAGAGTTGAAACAGTGACACAAGTTACAAACTTTGTCTTCCTGTACTGAAAATTTGCTTCCAAAATACTGCATGAATAGTTTTATAAGCTCAGTTTTTTTGGCACTGTTAAAAAGAACTGCGGCCGTGGGCAAGTTTTGGATTCCATACTAGCAATAACGTTTTTTTTCCCCCGTCAAATAAGTGAGTTTGTGCAATAAAACTGGCATACAATAAATGACAAAAAAGCAAAAAAAAAAAAAAATGAAATTTGCAGTTACTGCCTTTTACCTGCTCACGGCAGAATATTGAAAGATTGTTATTAGGTCATCCGTGGAGACGACGCAAAATTAACCTTGTACAAATTAACCTTGTAAGCAGAGTGGTCAAGCATCCAATTAAAGGAAAAATCCATCAAATTACACTCCTGCTCAAATTTAGTGTTTTAAACAAGCTTAAAATTTAAATTATGTGTTATTATATAGATTCCATTGCTTTATAAAATTGGAACTGATTGCAGTGATTAGGAGCAAAATACATGATTTTTGAAAAAAATGCATGATACTTACAGAATAAATAGAAGTACAAACTGTCCGAAAGTGTAATTTTACATAAACTCCGTATCGTCACACAGTTCGAAAACCAAACGTCATGTGCAATACCTTTTATTACCAAAGTTCAGTGTGTGCATCATAAAGTGCTCAAACCACATCTGAACGGTATTCAACTTCACCACCCCACGAATGGTACACAATGAACTCTGGTAATGTTTGATACTGACGTCATATGAATGACGTTAGTTTCTCGAACTGTGACAATACAGCAGTTATAGATAATTACACTTTTTTTTTGAGCAACCACGATTGCTTATTGTTCTCACTTGACAGTCCTTGATGTTCCGGTTCCTTTTTCAGCTTGCACCAGGGCTGCAGCACCACCATCCACCGGCGGCGGCGCGGCTGGTCCTCAGCACTGTCCCCCGGAATCCACTTTTGCTGGGCGGTGGCGTCCATGTCCTACACACGCATGCTCATACACACTCCCCTACGCGCGCACGCCTTTACACATATACACACGCCTACGTGCACACACGTAAGCCTACACACACACGCACACAACTATATACACGTAAGCACCCAGGAGGAGGGACATGCTTGAATTTCTAGAAACAATAACTCTAACCAGTAGAGTCTTGTCGCAACTCATGATTGCGAAAAACATAATTTGAATTCAAAGTTTCGGAATTCAAATTAGAGGTTTTTTGAGCAATCAGGATTGTTTATTGCTTTCATTTGACTGTCTTTGGCGTTGTGGTTCCTTTTTCAGCTTGGACCAGGCCTGCAGCACCACCGTCGACCGGCGGCGGCGCGGCTGGTCCTGAGCACTGTCCCCCGAAATCCACTTTTGCTGGGCGGTGGCGTCCATGTCCCACACACACGAACGCCTACACACACACACACACACACACACACAACACTCACTCACACACATGCATACATACACTTACGCACCCACACACATGCGCCTACACAAACACACACGCTCGTGATTGCGAAAAACATAATTTGAATTCAAGATACCAAAAATTCAATTTTTTTTTTTTTTTTTTTTGCAACGTCATAAAAAAAAAAAATTTCAACCTGCGAAATATTATGGCGCAAATCGCATATTCATACGATTATTTGTGGCTTTTCTATTAATTTTTAAAATGTGTCAAGGATTTTTCGGATACCCTGTATTTTGCATTATTCAATGCAACTGTATGCAAGATTCTTTGCCATAATGTAAAACCTTTTCCAGTTTTAAAATATCCAATTGATGCTTCTGCACATGCTAGAGAAAAGAAAATACTTAACAACGCTTGTACCATAGGCATCTGGCTAAAGTGACAGGCGAAACGGCCATGTTCACCTTCATTTTACATAATAGCCCATTCTCCCGTTTCGTTTGGGAGGCTTTCGAATTTCGATCTCTTCTCCCGAACTCCCTAATAAAGTTTATATCTTCTCAACTTTCAACGAAATTCCCTTACAAAAAAGATTTTTCAACGATTAGAAGCGATCGCAATCGCAAAAAAATGAAACTTTTTCATGACTATGAATATTGTATGTGTAGGATCATTTTTGAAACATGTTTAATTCAGTAATGATGCAAATATCTCCTCATGTTTCAGCAAAACAACGAAATTCCCGTACAAAAGGGATTTTTCAGCGATTAGAATTTCGGGGAAAATTCCTACTGTAAAACAATCGCGATCGCAAAAAGTAAAACGTTCCCGTTTTTCTCTGAACTTCCAAAGTTTTCTCCTGCTCCAAGGATTGTTTCTTATCACGTATAAAAGAAACCAAACTTACGCCTATGTAAAATTAAGAAAAAAAAATATGTTATCAATACACACGACAGAAGTGAAACTTTTTTATCTTTTTTTTCCCCCTTCTTCACCTTGAACTCATTTCACTCTCACGTTTTCTCTCACGCCTCGCTCTTATTCTTTCTGCTCCTGACTTGGGCATACATAATTAAATTATACTTTAATGAAGAAAATTGATTATAAACAGCGGAGATAGCTTAACAATACTCGAAATCAGCTTTTTAATTGTTGCCAAAAGCAATAAAAGAATTATAGTAATTGTTTCTTTAATTTTGTTAATTAAAGTTAACAAACTAATGTCAAGGCTGAATTTAAGCAATGTGGATTACGCTTTTAAACTAATGGCTTGACTTGTATTAAAGAAATCTTCGAAAACCTGCATTATATGACAAGTTTCAAATGCCCAAAATACACAAATATATTGTCGGCACCATGCTTAACAAACGAATGTGAAAATTAGCTTTTTTCAGGAGATCCAAAGCAATATTTTTTTCTACCAGACGCGTTTAGTTGTTTTCAATGTTTCAATTTTTATAGATAACTTTAAGCGTAAAACTATCGTTTGAAGTAGTTATAACTAGTAGGTAACCCTTTTTGAGTACTACAGCTAACCAGCAAATTTGAAAAACGCGATTCGCGATTTTTCACATTCGTTAGTTTAGCTCATGGTGCCGACGATATCCTTGCCTTTAAAATTAGTCACCGGGCCCACTCTCACAGAAAACTTATCAAACTTATGCTACTCCATTTCCGATCCAGGCCCTTTCAGGTACCAGGTGCCTAGTTTACAACTACCTGTAGGCTGGCTAACATGGCCTCTTGTCGGTTCAAGCAGTATACATTTTACGAATTCCGCATCGACTCTCAACGGCCGTGGCTCCCATATAAAACATCATAATAAAATGCGTGTGCCTGTGTTTGTGTGACGTATAGTAGTTTTGTGATTTTTTTAATGAGTGTTTTGACCCCCCTCTCAATCTTTTCGCTGCGCTGCGAGTAAAGGTTGTGTATGGGGGGGGGTGTATGTCATTTCTTCTGGGGCCTGTTTCAGGTAATTTTTTTTAAGGCTATTTTTCATTTTACTTTCTTTGTCATAAACCCGGCGTTTTACTTCCAGTTTTTAATTGTTGTTAAAAACAATGAAAAATATTTATCCTACTTCTGCTTTTTAATCTTTGCAAAAAATAATGAATGAATGAAATATTAATGAATTTATCAAATTAATTTCAAAGCTGAACTTAAGAAAATATATTTGTGAGTGTTTTTAAAAGCGCTTTTTTTCACTACTTGTTCAAAATGCTTTTAAAATTCGAGCATACAAATCAACAATATTGAAAATATAGATGAATAGTAAATATTAGCTATTCTCACTTTATGAGCAATTCATTTATACTCAAACAAAAATCAATACTGTTGCTGTTTTTTTTTTTTTTTTTTTTTTTTCAAAGAATGATAGGTTACTAGTAAATAGGTTTTTAATTTCAAAAAGGCACACTTCAAATAAATTTCAAAACGTAAAAATAAAATAGATAAAATGATTTTTTTTAAAAACTATTTCTATAAGCTTGATTCGCACTAAAAAGTATGAAACAAAATAAGTATGATTTCTTAATTAAAACACTAAACAATTACAGTTGATCATAATATTTTTTGTTCATAGAAATTCTGAAGCGGTCAATAAAATTCAAATTGAAAATTTAAGAGAAAAAAAAGTAGGCAGTACGCAGCTTTTTATGAATAACTTTTATATAATACCGCCTCTATTTCTTCTTCTCTGAATTTTTAATTTAAATTTTATTGGATGCTTTAGAATAACCCTAAACTAAAGATATTAAGATAAACTGCAGTTTTTCAGTGTTGCAATTAAGAAACCATATACTTATTTTATTTTATACCTTTTAATGCGAACCAAGCTTTTAGATATAGTCTTTACAATTGAAAACGTTTTTTTCATTTTATCACAGGTCTCAAATTGAGCATTGCTTCGGTACTTTTGATGCACATTTATAATTAAATGCAAATATAATCTGGGAAAAAGTGCTGCTTTTTTTTTTTTTCAATTACTCATATTTTAAAATTTAACAACGAGTTTGGATATCAAGCACATTTTTGCATGTTTTCCAGATGCGTACAAAAGTAAAATAATGCAAAAAATAATGTTATTTAATCAGAGGCGCTTGATGAGAGGTCACGGGAGGTCGCTGTGACTGCCCAAAAAATTAATTGTTCAGCAAATTTTGTCTGAAAATTCACGAAATTTCGAGACATAATTGCAGCTTGTAGTCCCGAAACGTGTTTTTTTCCCCTGCAAATGCTGCGGTATACTGAATACAAAAACTTTTTTTCTCATTATTATAAAAAGCAGGAATTAATATGTATAGAACTAAAAGCTTACAAGTAGAGTCTATCCATTTAAGTTTCTAATTAAAATTTTAAATTCATTTTATATTCGAGCCAAGACAATATAATTCTCTTACAGACCAGCAGAAATTATTGATAGACATTTTTACTATTTAAATACACCATTTGCTTCATTATTCAAATTTGAGAGCGTTGTAACGTAAATTTAAAAAACAAGTTTAATTTTCTGTTTGTTACATTTTATTTCCATTGAAAAATTAAAATATTTATTTTGGAAAAATACGTGATGTAAAAATTCGAATTGAAAGGGTTAGAGTTGTTGAATCTTAATGTTTTATGTTGAAATTATCATTTTTGAGACCAAAAACAAAATGATTAGACTTTTAAACAAAATGATTAAATCTCGTGGTTTTCTGACCTGAGTATAAAACTACATCACATAGAGTCTAGAGTCCTTGAAAATAACTAGATAAGTCTTTGAAACTGCTAAGCTAAGTGTGCTTCATTTTATTTCTCATCAAGTGTTTGAATTATGAATCGTAAAAATGGGTAATATGTAACTCTCTCGTTCCCCATTTTTGAAATCCGTACAGTACACCATTTCTATTAAAGCATTTTTCATTATTGATCGGTTTGTATTTAATTCATTGTTGTATTTGTTGGTGGATTTGAGGGGTGACCAAACACTTATTGTATAGTAACCCGTTGGAGCAAGTAACAGTGCGTTATCTTTTCTCCTCCCTCACTCTTTCTGACTGTCAACTGCTGTTATTGATTTGTCGAACAAAAAGCAAGTTTTATTATCTTAATTAGTGAAATAAACTTTTAAAAAGTTTTGCTCTCCTTTTTTTTTTCCTAATATTTTTTCCGTTCCAATTACCCCTCTTATAAGGCTTCAAAATTCAGAATTTTACATCTTTTTTCAAAATTTAATCCGGGGGACACCCCCCCCCCCCGGACCCCCTAAAATTGGGGTTATTCTATACCCAGGGACAACACACATTAAAAACGAACAAAAAAGTAAAACATGACTTTAAACAAACTAATATATGGCCTCTTTTACCAGCCAGAGAAAAGTTTTCCATACTACAAGACGGGGGGAATGGGAGGAAGGGGGTTAAAAGACATTTTGCCTTCGAAAAAACTTGTTCTTTTCTTTTTAATGAAAAACCCCACTTGAAACTTTTTGGGTTCGGAAAAATACAACCAAAATTTTTTGGGTAGGGCCGGCAAAAATATTTTTCCACATAAAAATTTTGGGCCAGGCCGCCCCTGATGGAGCCAATCCCGCGAGATTCCGGGATCCCGCAAGATTGACTTCATTCATCTAAAAATTAAAAAACATTAATGTCAAATACAAAAGGTTGTGCTTTTTAAGGAAGAACGGCTACTTGAAATAGAAGTTTTCTCGAATTCCGTACACCAATTGTAGAGCACTACGAAGTCAGATCCCAACTAGCAATTATCGTTTGGTATGCAAAAGTGCTCTTAAAAAGTCTAATACGTCTTAACAAAGCATCGCTCGTATGGGATGGGGAAAATTTTTTGCTCTAAATATAATGCGCTTGATGAAAACACGTGATGTGGCTCCACTGCAACTGGTTTTACCGAGATTAAACAATGGGGTTGTTTCCTTCAGTCAAAAGTACTACTTTTAGTCACTGAAATTGATAGAATAAGCAAAAAAATAACATGGACCCTAAAAATTCTTTCATTTTCCCAACAGTTATTTTTTAATTAATTTTTTTAAATGTCCGATTTTTCAAACAAGGCGTGGTTTTGATGACGTCACAAATGATGCTCTTTGGCGCGTTTTGTACCGCGTTTCCTCGTCATGATAATCAAGAAGCGAATTAAAATTGCGCTCTGCGCTTGCTATCAACCATATCGTTGCCAATACACGTGAGTAAAGATGCGAATTAAATATTTTGCTCTGTGAATGGCAACACAGAATGGCATTTCATCATTTGTGATGTCATCGACAAGAAATGTAAACAATGAAAGCGCAACGATTTAAGTAATTTTTTTTAATATTATACTTAAACAAATTATTTAAAAAATGGTTAGATCCTATGTTTTTAAACATGTTCTTTCAGAAAAAAATACTTTTAAAATTTTGGAAACGACCCCATTGTGGACATTAAGCAAAATATTCCACCATTAACTTCATCACCTACGGAAATAGTTTTTTCTTTTCTTATACTTGTTTTTTGCTCAAGAGCTGCAAATTTTGGACAAAAACGATGTCTATTGGATATGTGCTTGTATCCAATTTAACTTGCGTTGAAAAATACCCTAGTTGATTTATTAAAGTTGGTCATTAGTATCAGTGCATTTGATTCATTACATTAAGAGGTGAATGCTGCTCAGTTTTACCAAGTCACAGTCTTAGCAAAAGTTTTGGATAACTTTTAGCTAATTTTACCTCTTACTTTCAAGATACATTAAAAAAAAGAATAGAGCAGCTTAACTTATTGTTCTGTCATGCGAGTCATTCTGTGTTTCATCATCCAAGTTTCTGTCACTGTCACCTCCTTGAGATTTGTGCCGTATATATGAGTAAATAATGTCAAGTTTTTAATTGCTTCTTCATTGGAGAAATATATTGTGCACTTTTTGTAAGTTAACGGTTTTGAATGAATTCCTTAAGCTTACAGAAGTGCTCCAACATTGTATTCAGGCTACTCCAGCGAGTTTTGCAATTGTAATACACTTTATCTATTTTTTCTAAAGTGTAATTTTCTAGATTTTAAAATTTAGTGATTGTTTTCAAAAATGCTTATAAATTTTATGCATTTTTTTTTAAATTGCTGAACGTATGAAAAGTGAAACCTCGAACGAGAATTCATTCTCGGAAAAATATATTGTATTTTAATTGTGTTCTTAACCCCTTTGCGGTTGGACAGTCCCAGGATTACATGTTAAATGGACGAGATATCTCGTCAAGAACTGCAAGGTGGTTTTAAAAAGTAAGGCCACCGTTCATCATATGCGACGCAAAGTTTTTCTTGCTCTTCTTGCAGATATACGAGAAGGTGATTCAAATTTCAATGCTGGTGAAAATAGCCGTTTTATGAGCGGTAAAATATAGAAAACGTTTGCAGGGAAAAAATTGCGGAATTGGGAATCCCGCGGGATTCTGCTCTTAATCCCGTTAAATATCATGCGGGATTCGGGATTGGAAACCCTAGTCAACGACTAGTGGTTTTTCCTTACGCAGTGTAGAGCAAGAACAATATTAAATTTCAATGTACTTACCTAAAGAATTGGAGGACGAAGAAAACTCGCTCGTGATTTTCATTGGGCATTCCACCACTGTACTTAGTTTGTGACCATAGTTTGTTCCTGAAAACCGTTTTAGATCTAAGTCAGAGTTAAGGTCAGCAAAATATGGGAACGTAATTAGCTAAAGGATAAGAGTAGGTTAGAGGTACATTGGTACCCGTTTACTTTCTACCTTGGCAAAAACAAAAAAAATGTCTTCTACATCGCCACCATGTTTGCTGCTGAGTCCGTCATTTAGGGGAGTCGGGGGTAGGGCCAATTTGCTCCACGTGTTTTACATTTCATTGCAACTTTTATTGGCTTTTGAAGCCTTGTTATATTTAGCTGGTGGATTATTTTACATTTTGATGGTTTTTAAAGGCTTAATTTAGTTACTTGGAAGATTACTTTTAATTTTCTATGTAACTTTTAATCTTGTTTAATGACTTCGTTTCATTTGAAAGTTTGTTAAAATAACAAAACAGTAAATCATATCGTCAAATAAAGTTTTCATATAACTTTGACAAAAAATGGCCACGAATACTCATAGGGTCGCTACACAGTTGTAAAACAACTCCAACTAGGAAAACGTTAGTTTCCGATATCGATAAAACCCTTTTATCGCCAATGAGTCTTCTACATTGATCGAACAATCTATTCTTCTAATCACAAAGCTCCTTCTTTCTTTTCATTTCTATTGTGCGGATTTGTAAACTAATAATTTTAATTTGTCTTAAACGATTTTCAAAGAAGTTTATTCTCCTTTGATAGTCCACCTTCATTGATCTTAATTTTTTTTATGTTCGTTGTATTCTATTTATGGATTGTCTGGAAATGATATCACGCATTTTTTCAACATGTATGACCCCCTCCCCCTCCTTTTTTCACATTTCAACCCTCCATCCCGCTCTATCACACGAGAAATGGTATTTTACGAGCGAAAAATAAAAAAGGGTTTTCATTTCAACTAAAATGAGTGATAGTCAGTAAATTACCACCCAATAAATAGGGCTAAAGCAGAAATACATGAAATACACCGCCAGCTCAGTCATTTCCAGCCGAGGACTGCAGTTTCGTGCTTATTAGTACTCATCAACCCGGCATAGGAAAGTGACTGAGATACAGATACAGATCGGGAGAGTGCACTGCGCCAGAACCGAGGTTCTTTTACGCGGTATGAATGAAGAGAAATGATCAGTAATCGAGCTGGCGTGAAGGGGCGGTGTGAGGGAGGACGGAAAAAATATAAAAAAAGGGAGATTTTTCAGGGCCACACATTTATTTACATATGTACAGGTATGGGGACAAGCTAGTGTGAGAGAGCTTACATATAGAAAATACAAGCAGTGTGAAATATGAGTGACGAGCTGGAGATGGAAAACCTCTTAAGGAAACCAAGAATGCCAAACAAACTGGTAGCTAATATAGAATTAGCGCAGACCAGACGAGTGACCGAAGCAATCATGGGCGGATTTATGGAGGGGCGGAGGGGGGCAATGCCCCCCCCCCCCCAGTTTTAGGAGGACTTTATGTAGTAACAACACATCTTCCAAAAATTTTTTAAAAAATCATTATTTTTTTTCTTTTTTGACTATTTCAGAAGGACATGGGTGAATTTATAGGAGGGGGCATAGGAGGTAATACCCCCCAGTTTTGGGAGGACTTTAAATAGTAACAACACATCTTCCAAAATCTTAAAACAAAAAATCATTATTATTTTTTTCTTTTTTTGAATAGTTCAATGAAAATGAAGAGGATAGTGAATGTCCTTTTCTGATGGGAGAAAAAAAAAGAACATTAAATACAAATAGTACAGCTGTCACTGGGGTGCTGAAAATATGCCTAAATTCACTATTTTGGACTGAGAACCATTTGGGCAAGTATACAAATGAAAATAGGCTAAACGAGCTATGCATTCAGCTGCAACACTTACAATAATTGACGATTATTTTTAAATTAGGACCTAAAACAAAGACCCCCCCCCCATTTGCGCTAACAGAATGATCTGCTCGTTATGATTTGTTTTCTTTCTTTTCAGAATGTTTGTTTTCAATTTGCGTGATTTCAAAAACTAGATATTTTGTGTTGTTACAGACGAAAGATTTTGAGGAACCTTCTGGATTCACACGTCCAGATTGGTAAAATTGTAAAAATCCTTTAACCGTAAAAACTGACGAACTTTCGTAAAAATTACAAACATCTGCAGGTAATAGGGCCGGATTTGCCGATAAGATAAACAAGCTATAGCTTTGGGTCACTACTTTGAAGTGGTTCGCAACAAATTGCATGATTTGTTCCTTAAAAAATGGAAAGTGATTGAAAAAATAATAATTTCATCTTCAAGTGCTTGAATACCTTGAATATTTGGAAAAGAGTGGCTACAAACCTTAAATTTTAAATTTCTAACAAATGGTAGGGGGAGGAATGCAAAATATGTCAAATTTAGCTCCTTGCTACATCGTGTATCAAAAGCGTAAAAATCATGGTGCTTACGTTTGTAACATATTACTTGAAATAAATTTTTGTGACTCACATGTTTCATATCTTGCTATTTATTTAATCTCGAATGCAGTATTTTAGAAATTCTTTTGCATTGATTGCTTTTATCTTGCTTCTACTGCATATTGTTAATCCGTTTAGCCCGGAAAAAAATGATACACAACCTCTATTCCTTTTCTTTTTCTGCACTGCATATTTTTTTTTAAAAAAAGGTTGTTGTAATGAGAGAATACTATAGTTTATTTTTTCTTTTAAACTTAAAATAGCTGTTTTTTTTACAAAGTTTGAATAATACTGTAGAACTGTATAATCTAGTACTTAATTTCAGAGACTGGAAAGTGCAAATGAGGTGCCTTAAATTATTAAATGCTCTAAAATCCTTGAAAAGAATTAGCGCAGTATAACCTACTAGGGCTCTTGTGCCAAAACACCCAATCTAACCAACCAAACCTTGAAAATAATTAGACAAGTCTTTGAAACTCCTAAGCAAAGTGTGCTTCGATTTTATTTCTTATCAAGTGTATAAATTATGAATTGTTCTAATAAGTAGTATGTTACTCTCATGTTACATATTTTCTAAACCTGTACACCATTTCTTTTAAAGTATTAACTTACATCACAAAGCTGATTTAAATCATAAAACTTAAAAAAGAAACTATTTGTCTATTTTTTCCCCCAAGAGATTTTTGTCTATCCAATTAACCCTTATAAGGCTTCAAAATGCAGAATTTTATATCCATTTTACAAAATTACCTCCGGGCGAGAAACCCCCGGACCCCCTAAAATTGGAGACATTCTTTATCCCACTTAAAAGGGAGCCCTGTGTCATTCTCTTGATGCCAGTCACTTCTCTTAAGGTCAATTCAAAAAGGACAGCATGAAAACACATTAATGAAAAACGACGCACACACAAAAAAGAGTAAAAGCATGACCTTATGCATTGCAGGAAAACAGACCAAAAACATGGGATGGGGAGCAATTTAAAGTGTTGCTCAAAGAAAATTCCTGCCCCCCCCCCCCCAGGAACTCAGTCCTAAATCCGCCTATGGAAGCAATGGTTCAGTTCAACTCGAGGATTGCAGGCAAGGCATGGTATATTCAGTAAATTACCGCCCAATAGCCAAGGCTAAAGCAGAAATACATGAAATACACCGCTTTGAGTCATTCCATTTCAAATCAGGCAGGGAGGTATGAAAAGTGTCATATGACCATCACCGATTTTTTTGAAAAAAATACAGTAGTTACAGCTAAGGGACATATGAAATATCCCAAAAGGATTTTGCAAGAAAAAAATTTTTTCTTCAGTTACAGCCTTATTAAAATTCTGCACAAAATCCGCAATTTTGGAAAAAACCGGCAAAACACTCCATTTGAAATGGACACTATTTCAAAAGTATTTAACCTATTTGAATAATTCTTTTTTCTAAAAATAAAGAAGGACCCATATATCCTCTAGACATCGTTTTTGAAAGTTTAGTTAGGTTTTTTGATAAAGAAAAAAATTCATTTTTGCCGCGAAAAAACTGCATTTTTACCGATTTTATGATTTTTTTTCTCCATGAAAAAAAAGTTTTTTTACTAAACGGAGATGTCAGTCTAAAGCCCTTATATGATAGTTTTATAACATATTTTATTATGATCCTTGGATGCATACAACCTCGGAAATAAAATTTGAAATTTTGAAAATTTTCAAAAATTAGCGATTTTTGAAGTGATTTTACTCAAAAAACCCATTTTTTAAAAATCTAAAAATTGGCTCATTTAAACCCCATATAATGCTTAACGAGTGGATAGACACCGCATCCCGTATTTTTTCCCATAAAATGTTTTATGATTTTTTGAATGTGACCTTATCGCCCATGGCATGCATGTAAAATAAAAATTTCTAATAATTTCAGTCACTGAAAATCTGATTATATTAATGTCTAATAGCTACTATAATGGTGCACTTTATCAGCAGCAAATAAAATTTTACTGACTTTTAATAATATAGCAGAATCAAACCGCTTCTGATGACCCAGTCAATTCGTCTTTTTGTGCTTCGTTATATGAATATATTTTTCTTCTGATCAGCGCCTAATTGTTATGGGAGCTGAGCTCCCATACTTTCTTATTTGTTTCACTCAAATTTTTGTACTTTTGACCGAATTCAGGCCACTTAAGCATTAAAATAAGTTTTGAAGACTATAGGGATCCTGCACTTCTTTTGTTAAAAATTAGATCTCTGGCTATAATAGCTACCTTTGGTGAGATCTGTTTGGTTACCTCAACTTACAACCATGTTCAATTGATTACTTCTCTCATAAAACAGGTGGGCTTTTTAAATTCTTAAACTACAAGTGAGTTTTGCGGTTTGAATTTAGTATACATATTCTTACCTATAAAAGTAATCATACGAGGTAGGATTTAAAAATTATGTGACAACATTCGCCAATGACAACCAAAGCACGAAATTAAAATTAATCGTTTTAAATGCATTGTATTGTTTTTCCCTTTGATGGTTTCCCCTGTCGCGTAATTGAATTGAAGAGAAAGAGAATTGGAAGAGAAAAAATATGATTCGTTGCTGAATATGAAAGTAACGGTGAATGCATAGCTTTGGAGACAAAATAAACTAATATTTATAAAAAAAAAAAAGGAAATATTTTAACTGTTACTGATAAAGTACATCATTATCGTAATTAGACATTTTTATTTTACATGCATGCAATGGGCGATAAGGTCACTTTCAAAAAATCATAAAACATTTTATGGGAAAAAATACGGGATGCGGTGGCTATCCACTTGTTAAGCATTATATGGGGTTCAAATGAGCCAATTTTTAGATTTTTAAAAAATGGGTTTTTTGAGTAAAATCATTTCAAAAATCGCTAATTTTTGAAAATTTTCAAAATTTCAAATTTTATTTCCGAGGCTGTATGCATCCAAGGATTATAATAAAATATGTTATGAAACTATCATATAAGGGCTTCAGACTGCCATCTCCGTTTAGTAAAAAAAAAATTTTTTTCCATGGAGAAAAAAAATCATAAAATCGGTAAAAATGCAGTTTTTTTGTCGCAAAAACGATTTTTTTTCTTTATCAAAAAACCTAACTAAACTTTCAAAAACGATGTCTAGAGGATATATGAGTCCTTATTTATTTTTAGAAAAAAGAATAATTCAAGTAGGTTAAATGCTTTTGAAATAGTGTCCCTTTCAAATGGAGTGTTTTGCCGGTTTTTTCCAAAATGGCGGATTTTGTTCAGAATTTTAATAGGCTGTAACTGAAGGAAAAAAAATTTTCTTGCAAAATTATTTTGGGATATTTCATATGTCCCTTAGTTGTAACTACTGTAATTTTTTCAAAAAAATCGTCATGTGACAGACCCTGCCTGATCTGAAATGGAATGGCTCTTTAATTTACTGAATATACCATGCCTTTTTGGCACTCTTGGCTTCCTTGAGAGGCTTTCTATCTCCAGCTTTCCTATGCCAAGCTGCATAAAAGAGTTCGATATTTTTTTTTTTTTTTTTTGCATAAAAATTCTGAATCCGGCCCATGGGCGCCGGCAGATTCATATGCAGAAGGGTACACCCGCGTGTAAATCGCTAAGATTTTTTTTTTGCTAGTTTTTTAATTTATTTATTTTTGGGTTTTCAAAATTTATTTTATCTATTTTATTTTATTTTTATTTTGAAGCGTATACTGAGATGCATTTTTATCTTTGTTAAAGTTAATTAATTTATAACTTTTGCACATTTTTCTGATCATAATTTTTTTGCACTTTTGTAACTTAGTCTTCACTTAATTACAATAAAATTAATTTTATTCATTCAAAATAATCAGTTATTAAAAGATTAAAAATAAAATTACTAACTAAAATATTAGATTAATATTGCTTGTGCCTCATTTGCAGCCTCTTACCTGTGCTGTAAGGGAGGTGTACTGCAGTGCCTGAAATCATGCTGGACATAAACGTGAGATTAATATTTTTTGTGATGTATTTTGTAGCTTTTCCCTAGCTGAATAATTAAATTTTATTTTTGAAAGTCGGGGGGGGGGGGGGGTGAGTGGACCACCCTACCGGCAATCATGATCATAAACATGAGATTAATATATTTCGTGATTTCCTTAGCAGTTTAAGTATTTTGTTGCTTGTCCTGTGTTTAAAATGAATTTAATTTTATTTATTTAACACAAATAATTATTTTAAAAAATTTAAATATTTAAAAAATATTTAAGGAAAAAATCTTTACATTTTTTTTTTCAACCGGGGAAGGGTGGGTGGCGGTCGTGATTGGACCTATGATCTGGGCCCCTCACTTTTTCAAGGCACGCGCCGCCACTGACGACAAGTAATTTGTACATTCTAGCACGTTTTTTTTTTTTTTTCTCTCTCTCCTATTTATGGCCACTGGCCAGTCACTATGAACCTCTGGTCTTAAGTACCAGTTACTAAGCTCCGTTTTTTTTTTTTTTTTTTTTTTTTCTTTTCTGTAAAATATATTAAGGATACGAATGACTAGTACTTTTGGGAACTTGCTCACTTCAATCTTTTTACTTGATCTTGCTTTCTTTTTGCAGACTTCGCACAGCTAAAAATGTAAAAGGAAATTATATAACAATCAGTATTGAAAACTACTCGCTTTGAATATAATGAGTTGAGTTAGCATTATTATGCACTTTTCAAGATCTTAAAAACAGAACCGATGTTAAATTTTATGTATAAAGCTTTTTAAAACTAAGGGCCTTCGTCCCCGCTCGCTGCCGCTCACCAACCCTTTGCCTTCACCACAATATTGCTTCACAATCTTATTTGGTTCGCAAGGAATCGTCTTTCGGGAGGAATCAAATTAAAATACTTGTTACATTAGAACAAAATATAAATCTCGCTCCCTCTCCCGTAGAAAATAGAATTTAAATAATGAGCTCAATAGAAGAACAATATTAGAATTCTGCTCTCAGCTGAAGACAAAAAGAATTTGATGAAAATACGCATAATCAAGTAATTTAAAATTTAACAAAAGAAAACGATTTGAAGAGCACTTTTGAGGTGTTACAAAATATTCACATTGTGACTGTTTTCCGAAAAATTACCGTTCAAAAAATCGGCTTTTCGAATTACCGCTATCAAGAGCGAATCCTTCGCACGGGCCAGCTAGTGATCATTATTATTATATTTATTTATTTAATTATGCATTTATTTAATTGTTTGATAAATCTTTTAAGATTTGATGTTTTTTAATTCCCTCTTATATAAAGAGCAAAGGTACAAACCGGTTTATTTGGCCCATCCAAAATCTCTGGAGAGGAAAAGAGTTGAAAACATTGCCTTAAACTGGTGCTTCTAGAAACCTGGAATTAAAAATTTTATTATAAGTTTTCATTTTTAAACTTCAGAGAAATGAAAATATTTTATTAAAAATAAGCGACTGAGATCATGCCAAATATCTTTCATTTGAGGATTAATTTTCAAGTAATTAATATTAATTATGTTTTATCATTTCAATCGACATGTTTTTTCAAAAAAAGGAAAAAAACTTAGATAAAGACTAACTTTGCATGTTTAATCAATATCACTACCAAGGACGGATACTAGGGAAGGGGCAATCGCCCTCTCCTTGAGCCGAGGTGCTGTAACTCTCTCTCTCTCGGCATATTTTCGACACTGAAGTTCTAAAAACGGAATTTTAGACGATCTTCAAACCCTCGGAATTTTTTCAGAATTGTAGTTTTGAAAACGCAATTGTATCATATCTCTTAACACTTTAGTGATAGAGATCAGAATTTTGCATAGGAAGTTTTTCAAGGTTCCAAAAACGCAATTTTAGATTATATTAGATGGGGTTCGGGGGCTCTCCCCTAGAAAGTTTTTTTAAACTGAAATCCAAAAAAAAATGGAATTATAGGGCACTTTTGATAACGTTAAGGTTTGGGATGAGGTTTAACTCACTCCTTCGAATTTTTTTAGAAATAAGAGTCTTTAAAAAAAACTTAACTTGAGACCATCTTCCATGATGTTAGATGGTTGAGGTTTGGGAATTCATAAAAAGGTTAAGTATCTGAAATCAATCGCCTCCTCCTGGAATACTTTCTGGAACCACGCCCACTTATACAGGGTGCGGAGAAAGTTTCCACAATTTTGTTTAAAACATTTTTTGGCATTAAAATCGTATGTTGGCGATTTATTTGGCACATATTGTTTATTGGCATTAAACGTATTTGAGGTTTAATCATTTGTTCTTTGCTAGTTCATTGAGTTAGTGAGCTATGAATCGTGAAAATGTGCGTGTTACTGTCATTGAATTACACAAGAAGGGAATGAAAACAGCCGATATTATTCGAACGACTGGATTCAAGAGTAAAACAGTCTATGACGCTGTGAAACGCTACAAGGGGACTGGAGGGACTGCCGACCGTCCACAGAGTGGTCGTCCAACCACTGCAACGACTCCAGAGAATGTGCAGAGGATCCGCTGTAGCATCCGTCGCAATCCAGAGAGCTCAATGCAAAAGATGGCCAAAGAACTGGAGATCAGCGAAAAAAAGCGTTCGAACCATCGTGAAAAACAAGTTGGGACTTCGTTCTTACAACATTAATCGCCTCCACTTCCTCAATGACACAATGAAGCAAAAAAGATTGATAAAAGCTCGACGGATGCTTCGCTTGACCGCTGATGCTCGCCTTTCAAAGATTCTCTTTACTGATGAGAAGATCTTCACCATCGAGCCCACACATAACCTTCAAAATCAGCGCCAACTGCTTAAGAAGGGTCAGAAGAAGATCGCTGCTGCAAAAATCATCGGACACAGACACTTTCCAGGCTCCGTAATGATCTGGGCTGGCATTTGTGCCACTTGGAAGACGCTGCTTGTTTTCATTGACAGAAACGTCAAAATTAATGCTGCGAGCTGTCAGCAGCGGGTTCTATGTGATGTACTGAGGCCATGGGCAACAGAACACTTTGGCCAAGATGGATTCACACTCCAACAAGACTGGGCTCTGCGCATTCGGCCCGATCGACGATTGCCATATGCGAAGATCTGTCCCCAGGTTTTTGGGGCAAGAATGTTTGGCTCCCTAATTCACCGGACTTCAATCCGATGAATTACTCGGTGTGGTCAATCTTGGAGGAAAAAATCTCGAGAAAACGATACGCAAAGGTCGACATGCTCAAAACGGCTCTGAGACGTGTTTGGAGTGAGATAACGGTGGATGCGTGCGCGAGCATCGTCGGCAATTTCAGACTGCGGCTTCGTAAATGTATTGAAGCCCAAGGAGCGAATTTTGAACAATTGTTATAATTTTTTTGTTTGATGTTATTATTATTGTTTCAATAAAGAGTTTTTATTGCTTTAACTTGTTGATTTGTTGAATTATGTGTTAGTTACTGCCTATTGAAATGTCTAATAAAATTGTGGGAACTTTTTCCGCTCCCTGTATGTAAAACATTAATTTCTCTAAGTAAAGGGGGAGGGGTCTAAATGATAGACAGGAGTTCGAAACAGATCACCGCCTCAATAAAAACAGATATTAGCACATAATTCAATCGAGCGTCTTTTGATACATTTTAATATCACAAAATACCAGTATCCTTTTAAACTACCTAGTACAGTAAACCCTCATAAATCCGAATCCTATTAAACCAGATTTTGCTTAATCCGGACTGTCATTTTTATGTACGTACCGTACAAATAATACAGTCGAGTTAGCGCTATAATGTGTTTTTGTAGCCTATATTTTGTATCTTTGTACTGTATTTCTGTAATATTCTCTTATGTAGCCCTATATTTCTTTATCTTGAATTGAAAATACAACTTTTATTGTGTATAGTAGTTTATTAATGTACGTTATTTCAATTTATAAGTTATTTAGTTTAATTCGAACTTTCATCAATTCGAACGACCTGGATTTCCTATTAGTCTGGTTTAGTGAGGTTCTACTGCATTAAAAAGTCGTTTGCTTGTAGTTTAAAGGTTGATTTTTGAACTTGAAAAAAATCACATTTTAAAAAAAGGTTGCTGCCTTGGGTTTTATGCTGTTATAAATACTTTAAATTATTTTTCTACCAAATGAATTTTGTCTTACGAACAGAGATGCCCCGAACTTACATTTTTGGGAGGATGGAAATTCCTAATTTGTCGAATGGAACTAATAAGTTTGCTGCGTAATAAATACGAATATAGCTACATAAGTACATCTAATGAAAGGGCACATTCGGGCATTGAAAAATTGCGGTATTGTAATTATGCCTCTAAGTTTGCCAAATCGTCAAACAAAATTTGCCGAATAGGGATAATTTTTGAGAAGTCGCAGTGACCTCCCATTGAGGCTTCATTAACATGAATTAATACAGGAATAAAAGAAAACGAGCTTACCTCAGGAATTGGTAATGATAAATCCCAGAAAGGATCATAAGTTATCGACTCATTGTTGCACACTGTGCACTTCAAAGTACTCTTTAATTGGCCAGCAAACAGATCTGCAAAACAATTCGCAATTATTATAACGCAGAAACAGTTTTCTATTTCTTCTTTCACCATTATCGTTTTGATTAATCAAAATTAAATTAACACATTGAGAAATTTTTCAGCTATATCTAAATGTTTGACAAACTGATTTATTTTGATAATTTATAAAAATGATTAACATTTTCAGACTAATGGCCAGTCGTGACGGGGCTGGTCGTTGCCCCTTGTCAGTGCAACGTATACTTCAATTGCGCAACAAACTACTTTGAAAAAAGCCGGTACTAGAATTCGTCGGTAGTTAAAAATGGACTATATTTTGATTTGGTTGATTTTAAGAAAATAGACCTTTGAGATGAACAGTTGTGCGCCTTCAAAAGTTGTTCAGTTTTTAGGGGTTGTCCACAAATGATGGCACGTGTTGTGGGGGGAGGTGTAAGCAGATGTGTGACATCACCCATTTTTAATAGCAATATCCTTATGAAAAATAACGTGACATAAAACAAGAGGAGAGGTAAGATGAAGTGTGACATTTGTTGACAAGGCAGGGAGGAGCCAAAAATGTGACATCACTCATGTGAGTGCATTTTAATTACAGAAAGTGGTTATTTTTTCACCTGGAGAGTAGTGTTGTTAATTGCTCAAGGGATTTATTTTTAAAATCTTGGCAAGCGTGCAGGTAACAGCTAATCCTCATATATATATAATAGCGAATGATCAAGCGCTTCTGACGTCATCAACGATGAAACTAGCTCCACGGCATGATAATTTGATAATATTTTTTGGTAATGCTTGACATTCAAGGAAATGCTTTATTTTGACGAAGTTGAATCGGATCCGGTATCTTAACTGTTTTACTCGTAAGACTGTCATTTTAGGAGAATGAAGAAACGAAAAAGTGGTCAACAATGAACGCAATCTACTGGAGTTAAGGGTTAATCCACTGGAACTAGGGTTAATATTTCAACTATCAAAATATCACCAAACAGACAATTGCTTCGTTCAAATGTAGAAGCAATTTTCACCCGTCATACCTTGACGGGCGATTTTCAACTGTTTATATAAGCGCTAGTTTGAGATATTTGCATTACAGTTAAATACTTTCTCAACGCGTGAAATAGTACGTAAAGAGAAAGTGGAAGTATTTCATCAACATATTTACCAACTATTAGGCTGTCATCGCATTCTCTGTAACTTCTCCAGGAACTTGATTCATCACTGCAGAAGAACAAATAGTAAAAATAAATATGTAGTCACAAAAACGAATTGCTGACAGTAAAATAAGTTAGCTTTGAAGATAGATAAATTTTACCTTGCCTTAAAGTTCTGTCGTCTTGTGTTGTTCTTGTATTTTACACGATTGATATCATCATGCAGGCCTTGTAAAAGGTACCTCAAAAACTCTTGAGCATCCTGTTGGCTGAACAATAAATTTCCATTATACAACACATAAAAAATAATTAATGAAATCAGTATGTGAAAGGAGAGAGAGAGAGTGAAGTAAATCATGTACTCTTAGTGTAAAAAAAGGTATTTTGCAGGTAAAGATTTTTTTTTTTTTTTTTCATTTAAGTGTGCTAATAAACAATTAGAAATATTTCATGCATTATCATTTTGAATGAAAAGTTCTATTAATAGAATGTAATATGTTGTAAATGCACATGGGTGTAAAAATATAATTATCTTTTGAAAACATAGAGAAACGTTGAAATTATTTAAATAACACTAAGAAAAGCACATGAATGACCGTCGTACTCATACGATATTAATATTAATAAATCAGCTCAACACTAAATTTTGTTGTTCGCTCTAAATATTTTAATGATTTTATTCCACTTTTGATGGTTTTGCTTGGGGACACACCGCAATTTATACTCCTTCCTCCGGGAGATTGGTTTCTCCCTTTTAATTTAGTGTTTGTACCGTCATTTGGTGATTTTGTCCTTTTCATATTTTTCAAAGTTTTTTTGTCAAGATATAGTTTTATCTATATTTTTTCTAAATGTTTACATGTTTTTAATGACTTTATATTTTAAACCACTTAAAGTTCTATGCCTTTTACTTTTAAATACGTTTACTTTTATAATTTCCCAACTTTACGAACTTGAATGAAAAATAAATAGTATAAAATAAAGAATCGTTTGGCGCAGTATAGCCCACATGGGCTCTTGCGCCATTAAAACTTAACCAACCAACCAACTAAATTTTGTTGTAAATAGAGTAATATGTTTCCAAGTTCAAATGTATACTGATCCATCCCGATTTTTAAAGCAGTGTCCCGGATTTTTATCGAGAAGTTCATTTAATCAATACTGACGTTAAAATTCAATTGTTCATTTTTTGAAAGGCAACTTTAAGGATTCCGCCCACCTAAGCTGCTTCTCCTCAAAAACTCCTCTGACCCCCCCCCCCCCCTGTTTTTTTTTTGGGAGTATCAGCCACCTATGTACAGTGAAATTCCGTTTCAACGAGCTACATTTTCAGTCCCTATATAATTCCTATTACATTATTTGAATTCCATTGCAACGAAATTCCCGTTACAATGAACAAAGCTTGCGGTCCCTTGAAGTTCGTTGCAACGGGATTTCACTGTATTAACTTACTTGTCCCCACAAAAGCGAGAAGCGTAGCGCTGTACTTCGCGACGTAGTTGGTATGGGCTAATGGCACTTTTAGATTTGGATTCAGCCATATTCTTCATGAAATCTGCAAAAACTGAGAAGGGAAAAAAAAGAAAGAGCTTATTTTTACATGTTTTATGAAGAAATATACATTATAATACTATTTTTTTATGTTTCGGAATTATTACAAAGACCTCATTGAAACAAGAGAACACTCTTCTTTTTAAAAACTTTAATAAGGAATCATAAAAACCGTTTTAAAATTTCATTTTTAAAGGTTTGGTTTTTTTTATTTATTAACAGGCTCGTCATTTGGACGATCAGGGGCTGGATTTTAAAAACTTAATGAAATTATGCATTTTGCATACATTTTTATGTTTTTTGCTTATAAAATGCATTGAGTACATATTATAACCTTTGCCCCCGCCTTCCCTAGAAGACTTTGAAATGACGGGCCTGCTTCTTATGTAAGAGTTTGCCCCTTTGCGAAACCAATCTCAATGATATTTTAATGACATTAATATCACATAATTAGTTACGTATTGGAGTGTTGTTCTACTAATTTAAATACTACATTAAAATACTAAAATGTTATCAGGCGATTTTTCTTAACTATTTTCTGAACACTATTACATACATATGCTGAACAACTATTTTTCAAATTCCTTCTAATTCATTCATTCATTTCAAATTCATTCAGCTATTTTTCAATTAATTTTTCAAATTATATTTTTCAAGTTTCTCTCTAGACTTAAAAAATCAAAAAAAGAAAGAAAACTGCTAGTATTTTTTTAAAGAGAAAGATATAATGTCTTACTTGAAATTATGAGAAAATTGGTAATAAACAATGTTCAAAAGATAATTTAATAAAAGTGAATTCTGCTTCGGTTGTTTTTCTTACAATATTGTTTACCAATGGGGTTGTTTCCTTCAGTCAAAAGTACTACTTTTATCACTGAAATTGATAGAATAAACAAAAACAAAATAATAATAATAATAATAATAATAATAATAATAATAATAATAATAATAATAACATGGACCCAGAAAATACATTTATTCTCCCAAGTTATTTTTCAATTAATTTTTTTAACTGTCTGATTTTCAAACAAGGCGTGGTCTTGTTGACGTCACAAATGATGCTCTTTGACGCATCTTTCCTTGTTATGATAATCAAGAAGCGAATTAAAACTGCGCTCTACGCTTGCTATCAGCCATATCGTTGCCAATACATGTGAGTGAAGATGCGAACTAAATATTTTGCTCTGTGAATGGCAACACTGAATGGCATTTCAGCATTTGTGATGTCATCGGCAGAAAGCGTAAACAATGAAAGCGCACCGATTTAAGTATTTTTTTAAATATTAAAATTAAACAAATTATTTAAAAAATGGTTATATCGTATGTTTTTAAGCATGACCTTTCAGAAAAAAAATATTTTTAAATTTTTGGAAACGACCTTATCAGGCATTTTACAGAAATGATTTGGAGGAAAACGTTGATAATTCTTCAATAAAAACTGTTTCATCCTAGTGCCTCTTTTGAGTGCAGTGAGATATTTGTGGTACTATTTTGAAGTGATTGTGCTCAGTTATCGAATCAAGTGTGATCTTCCTTTTTTTTTTTGTAAAGAACTTTTTTGTTGCCTTTCCTGTTGCAAAAGTTTTAAATTCATTGTTTACGCTTCAAGTTTTAAATGAAATGGAAAACATGTTTTGCCTCATGGAATGATTTGTAAACGGTTGTATTTTAAGATGGAGGTGAGTTTAAGATGTTGGAAAAAAAACGCTTTTCTGCTAAATAGTTCACAATTAATTAATAAACACACTGAACAAAATAAATTTGATATTTTTCTGATACTAACCTTTGATCAAGTCACCCCGCGTCTGACTTCTGTAATTGATGTCACTTAAATGAGATCCTCGAAGACAGTAATCCATCAGAGGGGGAGTATGACTAAGACATTGTAAAACTGCATTCATGAAACACTGAAAATAAGTTTTTAGTAGTTAGCGTCACGAAAAGAATTCAATTTTATCGATACACAAAACGGTTATACCGATACCAGAGTTACTTAAATCGTTATAATCAGTATAATTTGAAAGTATGTCTTCATATATGTATGTTGTATATATCAGGGGTTCTCAAACTTTTTCGACTCGCAGCACCCTTTGAAGAATTAGATTTTCTCAAGTCACCATAGTCCATCTCTATTACTTAGGTAAAGTGCACCAAATAAAGCTACTCTAATGTTTAAAACTTCTAAAATATTTCTCATTTATGATTAAATTGCTCCAGTTTCTGCATATTCATCAGATGACTCATAACAATTAAGAAACAAATTAAAACCAAGTGAAATTTTAAGTTTCAATTGTGTTTCTCCGCAGTTTTAGTGAAGGAAAGCGATTTAGTCTTAACAGAAACATGGACCCTAAAAAGGAAGATGCTGGATGAAGATTACTTCATGCAAAGTTGAAGACAAAAACGCCAAAAAGTACTATCAAACTAAAACTAGTCAAACTGGCACTGTTTTCCTGCTATCGTTGCAGAGTGATTCATAATAAGAACGCATTATTTGCGAACGATCCCTCACGATTCGTCGTCTAGCCAAGAATTGTTAAAATTCGGCTCATTAGATCGCGGATAACTTTTTACATTTTAAAGATATCAAGGTAGAATTTTTTTGTGAGTTGTAGGAAATATCTGGGCTTCCGATCTTGAAAGTTATAAATTGCTATTTTTCGCGCATGCGCAGTGAAAAATTAATTGCTTTAAACGTTCATATTTCATTAAATTTTCAATATTTTACCTTCAAATTTTATTATTATGTTTCTCAAATATACTGTTAAATATTCTGAAAATTTAGTTAAGTTTGACGGAAAACTCTGCGTGATAGGAGCCGAAAACCTTCCAAAAAAATGCATTTTTGAAAGAAATGGTTATACCTCTCCGTGGGTATAAGGCAGGGGTCTCCAACCTTTTTCACTCGCGGGCCACATTGTACATTTTTGGAGGCTAGGCGGGCCAGACCAACAATATTTTAGCTAAAATGGTTTATTTGGCACTACCCCCACCCTCCACCCATACATCGCGAATATATATTCTTTTAATTTAAGCACTCAGTAGTGGTTTTTGAAAATTTCTTAGCTTGCTTCTAAGTTGCTATACTTCCTTATAGATATTTGCCATTAGTTAAATTAAGTTATATTTTAAGTGCCCATAAATCTCTAATAATATAACGTTAGGGAGTCTTGTAAAATTTAGAACAGTTCAGAAAACTGACATAAAAAGTATTCTTTGTCACAAAACAAAATGAAGTTTAAAAAAAAAAAAAATACGCTAATGAATGAGTGATACAAGACAAAATTATTGCAATGTACGACAAATTTATTTTATTGAATTAATGATGATTGAAAACTTGGAAATAAAGGAGAACACAACACGTGTAAACCTTTTAAAAAGTTAAAAAAATTAACGAGAAGATTACATTTATTTATCGATTACAATTTCCGTCCATTCAGGGACAAACTTCGTAGTTCCAATCATTAAAAGAGATTTTAAATGTTCGTCTGATAAAGAAGATTTATACTTAGATTTAACATCCTTCAATTTTAAAAACGTCTGTTCACACTTGTAACAGGATGCAAAAAGAGAAAACATAGCCCTAACATGATATTTTAAGTTCTTAAAGTCTTTTTCTGCTACAGAACTGTAAAATGGAAGTTGGTTATCTCCCTTGTGGCATCCCTGGAAAGCTGTCTTGAGTAAGTCATTAGTTGATCACTCGACGATTTTCAGTTGAATTTCAGAAAGCAAATTGTCAATATCCTTATATATTATTTCTGTAGCCTGTTTTTGGTTTCTACGCGAGATTTTCCTCAGTTCTTGATTAATTTCTATGATTTACACCTTATTTTAAAGCTTATCGTGCAGGCTACTGACGAAAAATAGACCCACGGTCTAAAGATTGTTTTTTCGGGCAAAAAAAACCTGTTTTAAAGAACCAGAATGAGGTTTTCGGTTAAATTTATAACTTTAACTTGCACTGTTACGGACAGAGCTGAATAGCTTGATCGGCAGAGCGTTCGACTGGCAACCAGGAGAATGCGTGTTCGGGCCCACGTCCGGACAAGCTGCACCAAAAAATCAGAAAAATATCGCGCATTACGTGAGCAATGAATAACAAATATGAGGGAAACATGAGGTAGAAACGCTCCTAGCTGTTATGGAAACTTGATGCAACACAGAGCTAAATTGATACTCAATTGTAAGGTTTTTTTAATTTTTTTTTAAGCTTTGGCTCCAGGAAGAGAAAGCATAATGTAAGCGAAAATATAAGTATCAGGTTTATGATTTCAGACAACATTGGAATTGTTTTTTGTTCAGTAAAATATAATTAATCGTATGTGTTGAAATATAGATTCTTCTAATGAGTTTTTGACTCTTTGTACAAATAAAAAAAAATACTACCTCAATTTAAAGGGTAATATATATTTTTTTCTTCTTTTTGTAAAGAAAAAAACAAATAGCGTATCACATTTTTACTACATTTGAAAAGCTACGCTTAAAAAAGAACTTAGTTCAAATTATTTTGTATTTTAACCGTGCTGTTAAATGGTGAACACGTGCTGCCATCTAAGTCATAACGGTTCAAACAGCCTGCGATAACAAATTGTAAAAAATTTCAGAAACAAAAACACTTCTCGGCAAGAAAAAAAAATTAAAATTACCTATGGGTTTTTTTTTTTCGGTAGAGCGCTCGGCTATAAACTATCTGAACTTCGGGCCAGTTCGGGCTGTCCGACATAATAGAAAATTTACAGTAATATTACGCATTACATGTACTCATAACATACAACAGATAACACACGTAATAAAAAAAATGCAGTTGGAATGCTATTTGGTGTTTCGACTCCTTTATTCAGGCTACAGTTATCATTCAGATAAGTTGACTGCTAATCGAAGGGTGTTGTTCCCTTTTTTTTAAGCTTTGACTCCGTCCAGACCACTGAGCATAATGTAAGCATAAAAAAAAAGTATTAGATATACCTCAATTGAATCCTTTTTGTGCAGAAAAACATTTTCATTGTATGCTGAAATGTAGATTTTTCTAATAGCAGTGTTCGAACTTTTGTACAAATGAAAAAATACTACGCCATATTAAAACTACGAGTTTCAACCAGTAAATCTTTAATTATTTATTCGAATACGATATAAAACATTAAAATTATTATCAACTTCATTAGTAAGAAATCATTTTCTACTCCTCTGCTTTCGGCTGAAAAAAAAAAAAAACATTTTGTCTACGTTCGAAAAATTACACTTAAAAAACGGACTCAGTTCAACTGGTTTTGGTTTTGAATTTTAAGTGTTCGATTAAAAGAAAAACAAGTGCGGGCTTTTAAGCCGTACAGGTTAAAGAAGCCTGCTATGGTAAATTGTTGAATATTCATAAATAAAAACACTTATTTTTTCAACTGAATTTATTACTTCTCTAGAATGTTTGTTTCAATCGCTACGTGGATCTTCCTCATTCTTTAATCAAATTCCATGTTTTACGAATAATTTTAAATCGTCTCATGCTGGCTAATGACAAAACATAGACGCATGATCTTATTATATTTTTTTCGGCGAAAAGCTTTTTTACTGTGTTTTATAACGCATTCCTTCAATGAATAGCATTCGAAAAGGAAGGCACAGTTGCTAGGTTTGTTGGAGCGTCGTACTGTTAATCAGAATGGCGCCAGTTCGAATCCGTGCCACTAAATATCTCTTTAATGTTTCTTTTTTTCCGTCAGACGCTCACATGGGCAGGACTGTATTTGCCACAACCTGTTTTTTCACATGTTAAATTACTGATTTTTCACGTGTCACTCAGCCGCACTTTTAATGATATCTATATTTGCATTGAAAATACGTACAACCAAAAGGGGAGCGATGATCAAATTATCACAATGTTGTATTTAACGAGGTTTTGTTACTGATGTCTTCAAATTACATGCCTTCTCTTGTGCGCTTACTTTTTTCCGTTTACTTTTTTCGGTTTTTCTTCATAATATTCTTTCTTTGAAATTTTTAAAGAGCGAAATGCCTTATGAAACGATTCGAAGTACAGTGCGGAGTTCCGCACGGGTCGACTAGTCATACTTAAAAGGGTTTTTAAAGAGTTGAATTTCATCTGATGCACGGTCTAAGTCTTCAAAGCGGTTTTCAAACTCATGACGTAGCTGAGACATGACTTCCGAAACGTGATCCTTGGGAATGGTAGCAGTGCTTAGTGCACTTAAATTCTTACATGTTTCGAAGTCCATAGATCTTAAATGCTTTTCGAAAAGTATGAGTTTTTGTCTGAAAGCTTTGACACGGTAGCATAAGTCACAAACTGAAGAGTTTTCACCTTGCAGTTTCAAATTCAGAAAATTAATATGTGGCGCAATCAGTAACGTACCTATGGAGTTCAGCACCCCTGGCGAACCCCCTGCCCTCCTCCAAGTTCGCCCCGATGGAAATTCACCGGAAATTAATGGGACCTCACAGAACTTTTTTTTTTTTTTTTTTGGGGGGGGGGGGGCATTTTGACTAATTGATTCGGCAAATAAGGAGACAGTATTGAAACTTTAATACCTATTCTTTCCCTCTTTTTTTTTTCAATGATGCCCAATGTTTCTTCGCAGTAGATATTGTGTTTGAAAGAAAATGTGTGCATGCTCGAATTTTATCATTCGTAAAATAGGGGTTTCATTTGGAAAATTGAGAATTTTCCCCTTCCCAAACATTTTAATTCATTAGTAGAATCATCCGGTATAGAACGTCCACCACCACCGCTCCATGGTATACAAATTGTGTATAGAAGTATTTAGCTAACTCAGTGAACAGGAATGAAATTTAACGCTACGCGTAAAAGTCCCTCCCCCCCCCCCTTTTTTGACAATTAACGATTGTTTCATTTTCACCTCTAGCTCTTTCTCTTGCGAGTTTTTTCATTTTTTAAAGCATTTTTCTTCTTATATGATCATTTTATTGACTACTTATATGATCACTTTGAATAAAATTTAAAAAAAAATCAATCAGTTGAAAGTCCGAACCCCTGACTGATGCGCTCCTGGTGAGAGCCACTTCTACCAGCCCCTGGTACGCCACTGGTCGCGAGATCAACAACGTAAGCCAATTTTCAAACAAATACACTGTCAGAAAGTTCAGGTACAGGACGACGCAGTTCAGTCATAAAAATGTCAATTGCTTCTCGAAGTTCAAAAAACCGCTGCAATACTTCTCTGCTCAACCAGCGAACTTCACAATGGTACGGAACATTTAGGTAAACTCTGTCGATTTCAGCAAAAAAAAAAGAAAAAGAATTGAAGGTGTTTAAGGGAACTTGATCTAATGAAGTTAACTGTTTTGACAACTACGTTTATTACTTCAACTACTTTCAAGTGTTTCCCACACAAGGCTTGTTGATGAATAATACAGTAAAAAAACATGGGGTGAACACCCGCGGGCCGTAAGTTGGAGAGCCCAGGTAAAAGGGATAGTTTCGCGAAAATGTAAAAATAAATTCTAGATAGGTTTTTAACTTATTTCCGAAATGTATAGCTTATTCCCACTTATTTACAATGAAAAATGATAAAAAACCTATTTTTGTTTCCTTAATGTGTTGCTCGTCCCCTAAATGAATAGTAGACTTAATTTTTGTTGGAAAGTGGCAGCTAAAGTATACGTTTTATGTGGAAAAAAAAATTACATAGCAATGTCTTTTATTTCTCGAGAAATCCGTAAAAATGCGAATTTTTGAAAGTGTCTCAATACTTTTGGCCATATAGTGCTTACTATATTGGTAACATGGACATATTTCGCGGCACCTCTCGCCTCTTCCTACAGCACCCAGTTCGAGAACCCCTGGTATATATTGTTACAAAGTTTGCTAATGGATGTTATTTGTATATTCTAGTGTACTAATTTGTTGTGATCTTTTTAAATTTGGCATTTAGTTCTTAATTTTTATTCAAAACTACCTTAGTTTTTGAAGCGTTAATTGTTCTGTGAACATTTTAAAATATTAGTGTGAGTTCATATAGGCTTGGTAAGAAATTGACGATCTATCGCCGCATAATTTTTAGTGCCGCTCTTTGACGCCTAATTTGGTGAAAAATTGTCAAATGTCGCCAAGCTTGTTGATATTTGGCGACTTTCCTAGAATTTTCCAGTGTGTATGTGTCACAATATATTTGCTATACTTCTGACTCGTCAGCCTATTCTGGATACTTCACAAGACTTTTTTTTTTTTTTTTGAGTGTCTGACACAATAAAAAATAATATTTTATATGTATGTGTACAAATAGAAACATATTGTTAACTACAAGCTATCGTAGTATTTGAAACGAAAATATTTCCGTATCCAAAATTGCTACAAAAAAAAAAAAAGAAAAAAAACTTGAATTCAAATTATGTTTTTTGCAATCACGAGTGTGTGTGTGTTTTGTGTATGTGTGTCTGCGCGTGTGTGTGCGTGTGTGTGTGTGTGTGCGTGATGGTGTGTGTATGTATTCGTGTGTGTGTAGGTGTGAGCATGCAGGTGTGTGTGGGATATGGACGCAACCTGGAGACGGTTTTCGCTATAGGAGCAGCATCGGGAGGGGCCAGTCGACGGTGATGCTGCAGAAGGAGGCGGGGAGGGAAATAAAACCATAGGAATTCAAAACAGTCAAGTGAGAACAATAAGCAATGTGATTGCTCAAAAAAAAAAAAAAAAACACTAATGATAGCTTTGCCATAGGAATAAAATTACGAAAATATAAACTGGCATACTAAAGCTTTGGCTGCATATATATTAACAGTTACGTAAACATTCACAATTACATTTTTTGCTTCAGAATTCAGGATGCAGAGTAAAAACAAAAAATTAGTAATCAAAAGAGGCATTTATAAAACTGCTCAAAGGATATCTATAAGCTCTTGAAAGTTTTTTGTGCCGTCTATTCTTCTAGAAACGGAATTTAAGTTTATACGCATGACTCACATCAAGTAGGAAAGTTTTTTTGCATTGTACTATTGTATTAATACAAATGAACGGTCAAATGATTCAAATGTAAAATGGCACATAAAACAAGTAATGGCAGAGCAAATTTGAAAAATAATAACAATAACATTGCTCAAAATAGTTCAGTGATAATTAGAAATATTAATCATGGATTTTTCCCTACAAAATTTTCACTTAAACGAAGTTTTTCCGTCATTCAAGTGTTCTTGAGAATTCAAGTGTTCTTGATTTCAAAAATTCTTAATTCTTAAATTCAAGTGTTCTTGAGAATTTATACTTAACTCAGTCCTTATAACCCCCGCCCCTCCTCCCCCCCCCCACACACACAACAAATTTACTTGCAATATTTTCAAATCAGTGATAAAAATTCCAGCTCAAAATTACTAAAATATCTCATTACAGATAAACGACAACAACTCGTTTAATTTCGGCTAACTACTGACTGTATAGATTGGAACAAGAGAAAATACGGCAATATTCCAGTTAATTCCAGAATGATCTGTTTTGTTCAAAATGTCATCAAATATCTCCAATTTGGAGACATCTGTCGATTTCTCACCAAATCGTCGCCAAAAATGAAATTAGCTTGGCGATATCTCGCCAAGCCAATAGAATTCCATGTTAACTGGTGACGAAACAGGAGAAACAACTTACATGTAAAGCTTGAAAAAGTTAACCAATTTTAAATGTAGGTCGATGGAATAACGCCAACTTTAGCAGTATTAAAAAACAACTTAAACATATGCAAGCAAAACATTTATCATGCAAAAAGTTTGTGGCAGTGCTTGTAAATAGTATTGGAAAAAATATCCTTTTGGCACTACTACATATAAATGTAGTTGCCTGTCTCTACAAGAAGTTCAATGAAATCTTTCTTGACGTAACGTTAGAAAAATTAAAATTTGTCATGTTATTCAAGAATTGCAAGACAAACTTACTGTGTTACCCAGATTGTTCAGTCCAACCTTAGTTTTAGTCTTGTCATCCTCATCGTCAGCACGCGTTTGCAACAACGAGCTACTTCGATATGGTTGACTCTGTAAAAAGAAACATACATTTTTAGAAAAGGAAACACGATGTCTGTTCATAAATAAATGAAAAGATTGCTAATTAATTTGTTTTTTATTATTTTTTCTTTGCTTACTAACATTCTTTTTTAGTTGTTTTTATTTTCTTCTCGTGTATGACAACGTTGAGCTGTATTCAGATTCGTTCAATGACCCCCCTCCCCTCCCCTCGAAAACTTGGTTTTAAATTAGGCGGTTCCTAAAAACCATATTTAGTTTCGATAAAGCAAGTTTAAACACATTTTCAAAAAGAAACTACAAAATCTAGTAAATATTTTTCTTTTTTTTTTAATAATTTCAGAAAACAAGGAGAGTTAATACTTGTTAACAAATGTAATTACACATATTGCAGCGGTATGTACTGTATTTTGTGTTATGTGCAGACTTATTGCATAAACACTTAATTTGATTAAACGCCAATACTATTTGCATAAAATGTTATTCTCTTGATTATTTTCGAAAATCCTAACTTGGAAATCCGAACTTGCTATGGCACGTGGTTTTCGGTCTGTTACTCAGAACAAAGCAATGAGCCTTATGCCCCAACTTCGCGGGCCGCATATGACTCACTCAAGGGACGTAGGTTGGGCACCACTGTCTTAAGCAAACAAACACTTAAATAATGTTGATTTATTTTGTTTTTCTGCAATCACTCATTGTCAGAATTTAGAAAAGAAAATATTCTCGAGAACAGGATTTTTATGTTGTTATCATTCTAATGAGCATTTGTTTTGTTTCTATTTTCTACGGAAGGTGGGAGCAGAATTTTCCTTCTGTTCGAATCATAACGGATATTTTAATCAAATTCTTCCTAGTAAACGATTCAGCTTTTCGCGAAAAAAATAAGATTGCGAAGCAATGTTTTAGGATTGAGGAGCATTATCGTGTTGTGGGGGGGGGGGGGCGGAGCCCTTAGTACAGAGGTTCCCAACCGGTGGTTCGTGAACCCCCAGGGGTTCGCGAGGTGCAGGAAGGGGGTTCGCGATAATTTCGGTGCAATGGCGGATTTTTCCTAGTTTGGTAAAAAATTATAAAATATTCAATTTGCACACATAGTTACTAAATTTTTTTTTTAATTTGAAAACGCGCCAGACACTTGTATTAAGCTCAAAAAAAAAAAAAAAAAAAATCTTTCAGCGGTTTTATAATCTTGGTTAAAAAGAAATTTTCTCATTTTTTTTTCCGATAGACAACAAAAAGAGATATCCTTCCTTCTTTATTGCGAGGCGCCATGCAGAAACGTTGTATTAAGCTGTGGCGGGGATCACGATGACCTTAAAAAGGCGCCATCGCGTGGAGTCAATCAAACAATATATATAATATACATATGTCGAAAAAAATAAAGAATTCTCAAACAATGCAGCATAGGGGTATTATTTCTAATCTGGTTGAAATATAACTCGGAAATTTCGGTCGAATTCAGTCTTCGAATAGCAGACATGACAGCAAAAGGCTCCAAACTTAAAATTTATTACTGGATTTTACCCATCTGTTCGTTTTCAAAAATATATAACATCAGCATGCTCATAGTTCTGGGGAAATAGTTAACAGACGTATTTAGAGATACTTTAGAGATGCTTGAAAACAAGTGATTTTGTTTGCAATTGGTTTTGCTACGTGAACTTGCTACTCTGTTTGTGAAGTTATAATCGTGTTGGTAATTTTTATGATTTAATAACTTTCTGCTGTTATGGATCGATGGTTGAAAACTGGTAGTTTGGTTGAGCGACAAATGGACAAGCAGTCAATCGATCAACCCTCAACATCAGCAGTAACTTTCGAATCAACACAGGATATTGAAATAGATAGCTGTAATGAACTGCCGCCTCCCCCGACTAAACAAAAAAGTGAACTATGGGAGAAAAAAGGAAAAAAGCGAAAATATGACAGTGACTATTTACAAATGGGCTTTTATTTTACTGGAGAAGAGTCTGAACCTAGACCGCTTTGTCTTCTCTGCAACGAAGTTCTAGCGAACAGCAGTTTGAAACCGTCACTTCTGAGAAGACACCTCGAAACAAAGCATCCGACACACAAGGACAAACCTATCGAATATTTTAAAAGAAAATTGGAATATAATAAAAAGTGTAGCGTCTCTACGTTCCTGTTAGAATCCAACGAAGATAGTAAAATGGCCCTTGAAGCTTCATATCGAGTCAGTTATAGAATTGCAAGATCTGGACAGCCACATACAATTGCAGAAAATTTAATTGGACCGTGTGCTAAAGATATTGCTAAGTGTATGCTGGGAAAAAAGTCAGCAAAAAAAATTGACCTGGTTCCGCTATCAAACAACACAGTATCACGCAGAATTACTGATTTGGCAAGTAATGTGGAGAAAGAACTTGTGAATAGAATAAAAGAGAATAATTTTGCGATCCAGCTTGATGAGGCGACTGATGTAGCAAACGCTGCAATATTACTTGTCTATGTTAGGTATATTTTTAACGATACAATTAAAGAAGATGTACTATTTGCGAAACCTTTGAAAACCAACACAACTGGAGAAGCAATTTTCGAACTGGTCAACAGTTATTTTGAAGGAAATGGAATAGATTGGTCTTTGTGTGTGGGTGTGTGCACGGATGGTGCAAAATCAATGACAGGAAAATTTGTTGGCTTTGTGGTGCGAGTAAAGAAGATTAACGAGAAAATTGAATGGACTCATTGCTGCATTCATAGACAAGCATTAGCATGTAAGCGTATTCCCGCAGAATTATCCGCTACTTTGAATGATGCGGTAAAAATTGTAAATTTCATAAAATCACGTGCCACAAACTGCTGTCTATTTCACGCTCTTTGTGAGGAATTGAGAAGCCTTCATGTTACTTTACTTCTTCACACAGAAGCAGGGTTGGCTTTCTGCCGGCAGAAACTAGTTTTTGCCGTGCCAGTGGCAGAAACTGGTTATAACCGGTAAAAACCGGCAGAAACTGGCAAAAACTTAAAAGCATCTTTAATTACTAAAAGTGATTGCTAAATGATATTCGTTTAAGTAAACTAAAAAATGAAACTTCATTTCATCATTAAAAAAATAAAATCCTATGCTAATGCCCTTGATTTAGTTCCAGAAGTGAACTTTTCAATTGCAGATGCTCGTAATGTTTGGATTAATCTAACAAAGGACGAAAAATCATATAGGTGCTCAGGAAAGAGGAGCGACATACAAAATTAAAAGGCATTTCTGATTTTAATTTGCTCACTTATATGCTTCATCAAAATTGTTTGTGATCGAAATTATCACGTGCTGTAAGAAGAAAGTGCCAGAATTTTACTTGCCAATATTAACATAGATTTTGTACCTAATGTCACAGCTTTGCAAAACAAATTGGCCCAATTTCTCGAAACTTATTTTTCCAGTTGAACTTCTCCCACTACCCCAGTTACTACATGGTGGACCAGTTAAAAAAAAAAAAAATATATATATATATATATATATATATATATATATATATATATATATATATATATATATACAATAGATAAAAGTTTCACGAACATTGCTTGTTTCTTCATGCATTGCCTGCTAGCTCTACTGTTGCAGGAATATTCTAAAGTTTCTCATTTGTACATCTTAGATTGAGAAACTGTTTAGATTTTAGAATCCACCTTTTCTAAGAAGCAACTGCAGGGTCCAAACAATGTAACATTTGATTTTAAATTGTGGTAATATCGTAATTAAATTGTGCTTTGGTTAGTAATTTTTTTTTCCTTGCACTTTCAATTGCATGTCAATAATTTAATTTTTTTTTTCATTTTGTGAGTTTTTGCCAGTTTCTGCCGCAAATGTGGCAGAAAGTGGTTTTTGCCATGCCGGTTTTAACCGGTTTCTACCAGTGGTTTTAACCGCCTCGGCAGAAACTTGCCAACCCTGCACAGAAGTTAGATGGCTTTCCCGTGGCAAAATTTTGACACGCTTATTTGAATTGAAGTCGGAAGTCCAAGCATTTTTTGTTGATCATCCATTTCACTTGTCTACTTGCATATTCGATCTTCTTTGGATGCAAAGGCTTGCATATTTAGCTGACATCTTTTCAAAATTAAATGAATTAAATCTATCCTTGCAAGGTGCAGTTGTTAATATTTTCGTTGTATATGATAAAATTGAAGCTATGGTAAAAAAACTGAATTTCTGGATCCAATGCCTGGAAATGGGTGAGTTTTCTTGTTTCACTTCTCTTAGTAGTTTTTTATCAGAAAACTCAATGAAACTTGATGAAAGCGTTAAAAGAAATGTATGTGAACATCTGCAACATCTTGAACTAACTTTTGACGAGTATTTTCCTAATAGGCGTAACGTCCCTCTCTCAAACAACTGGATACGCAATCCTTTTGAAGGAAATCCATGCTTAGAGAACACCCTGACATTACCTGAAAAGGAAATGCTCATCGAGTTATCCTGTGATAATTCATTGAAAACTACCTTTAAAGAGCTCTCGTTAATTGACTTCTGGCTCAGTGTAAAAAATGACTATACCGTTTTGTCCAAAAAAGCAATTCGAATTTTATTACCATTTGGTACAACATATCTGTGCGAGAAAGGATTTTCCTCCTATACTTATCTCAAAGATAAATACCGAAGCAGATTGAATGCAGAGCCTGATTTAAGACTCAAACTGTCAGACATTGAACCAAACTTTCAGATAAATAAATACCTTTGTGCTGAATAGTAAAGTCAGACCAAAAAAAAATACAAATTTGTGCTTCTACTTACGTTGTTTGGTCTGACTTTACAAACTTTCAGTTTCTTTGTTCCGTCAAACAGCCACAAATATCGCATTAAGGATTTTTTCCCCAATTTAAAGTATGCTTAAAAAAAATAGTTGGTTTATAAAACTTCTTGTTTATAATTTTTCTTGTAGATGTAGTTTTAACTTTTTATTAATGTTTGCACTTAATGATATTTTACAATTATATTTTTGTTTATTGCAATCAAATGCTGCAAAAAATGGAAAGCAAACATGCTGTTTTTTTTATTGTTTCTTACATGTTACTAATTTCAACATCAGGGGGTTCGCGAACTTTTTTGCCTGTTCCAAGGGGTTCGCAAAGAGAAAAAGGTTGGGAATCGCTGCCTTAGTAGTTAAAATATGTAAGAATGCCACCTTTATTTTGCTCTTTTTTTTTCTTTTTTTTCAATTTTGTCCATTTGAGGTAAAGCGTGACATAACAAAGCTTATATTTCTCTATAAAAAAAAGAAAGTAAGAAAAACATAAACGTCTAAAAAGAAAGCAAAAGAATTCTAAAATAAAGAAGACTGTGCTGGGCCACGTGGCAGTTTGGCCAAGTAAAATACCGAGTGTGTTAATTCGTGTCTGATAAATAACCCTTCGCATACACGAGAAGAACTTAGCACTTACTGGAATTGCAATAGGAATCTTGAATGTATTATTATTTAAAATTTTGAATTACCGTTACAACTTAACGAAGAAACCCTTCAAGATTTTAAGTCAAATATTTTACAGTAGTAAAATTTCTCTTAAAATATACGAGAGGAAAAGGGAATTGTAGTAAAAATATTTTTGCATAATGTAAAAGCTACATATCCTCTAACTTTGCTGTGTTTTCTTCTGAACTAAAAAAAAAAAAAAAAGAAAAGAAAAGAAAAAAAAGAAAAAGAAATAGTTTACAAAAAAATATTTAAAAAATGATTAGTATAAGTATTGGCTTTTTAATAAGCTTTGAGTGATCCTCGGAGATTTCTGCTCTCCGTAGTGGAAAAAAAAAACAGTAATATTGTGAACGACATTTTTTACGTAATTTTGTGACAAACTTTTCTAATTTTCTATGATTATTTTCACATGTTTACTTACTTTTTTACGCATATAGAAATTCTGTGTGTGCATGTTCCTTATACAAATTCATAGTTTATGTTGGATATCTGCCTAATTTGGAACAGAGGTCCTTTGTTGCTCAGGAATTCAAAGAGATGTTTTCGCACCCCCCCCCCCCCCCCCATGGGAAGTGACTTGTTATGGGGAGGCTAGAAAATCCGTGAAATAGAAATAATAACAATGAGTGATTTAAATTTTGAGTCATAAAATTGCTGTTTTTTACACACTGACGGGAAATTTTATGCATTTTATTTTCTTTTTTTATTTAAACCCGGTTGTTGAATATACACCGGACACTTGACACAACTTTTATGGACTTAGAGTTTGTAAATAAAAGTACAGTAGAACCTCATCAATCCGGAATAATTGGGGGATCCGGGTTGTCCCAATGAATGAAAGAACGGATTAAGCAAAATAACCTATAAACAGAACCAAGGTACAAAAACTACTGTTGACAGTAAAAATTGTATTTTGAATTCAAAGAAGGGGGGAAAAAATAAAATTGCACAAGAGAAAATTAAGCGTAGTACATACGCTATTTTACAGGCCTACAAAAATACATTTATTACGCTAACTCGCCTTTTACTTATTCAGCATGTACATCTAAATGGCTAAACAGATTAAGCAAAGCCCGGTTTAGTAGGATCCGGATTCGTGAGGATTTACTTCATTTTCTTTAAAAGGTTTATCCTTTAAAGATCTATAAAGGTTAAGGCAGAAACGATAAAATGGGTATCTAAATTTCCCTCTGAATTAGCTTCTTGTGTGAAGTTTTTTTTTTAATTATTATTATTTATGTACAAAATAGTTATATTATGAGTCGTGCAGTAATAAACAAGTGCATACTATATAAATTTACATTTTAATACTTTTTTTTTTTGAATTGATGATTTATTCCTTGTTTCCATTCATATTTAAAAAATAATTATTTTTACAACTACTCGATGTTAGCTGAATACATAGTTAACATTTAGCCCAATGCCGAGTATTGAATATATTCCAAGTACTCGGTACGGGCACTAAAAAAAAATGTCTAATATTTACATATCTCGGCATTGAAATGATTAATCAATCTAACTAAATAATAAAATTAATGTATATTTAATAAGTGCAGGGAAAAGCTATTCTTTAACCTTCTACGGACTATGGGGCATGTGTCCCATAAGTTAAAATTTATTTCATTAATTTTATCGAGTGCAAATAGTTAATAAATTATACTTTTTCATGTTGTTGAGGCACCATAATATTAATTCTGTTAGCCCAATTTAAACGAATACCGAACGTTCCAATATATAATATTTGATTTAGTGGGGCATTTGATTGTGCCTGAAATATTCTTTACCTTATCAAATTGATAACACTTGTCTAAAAACTTAATAATAAATCAGTAACTAGTTGAAGGAATAAGTAATTGATATTGGTGGTAAAGAGGTTTAGCAAAAAGCTCAATAAAAAATAAAATAATACAATTAATTAAAAATTTATTAGTAATACAAAAACTTCATGCACTTATAATTTACTTTACAAAAATTTTCTTTTGGCACAACTTGTCTTTCATTACTTTTTGAAAAGTCCACAAGAAGGGATTACTTGCTCAAAGTGTTTTAGAACACTTTTGTAACGATTCAAAAGTTTTCTAAGTGAAAAGATTAAAATACAGTGATCTCTCGCTTATGCGCGACCTCTGTTATACGCGTTTTTCACTTATGCGCGACCTCTGTTATACGCGTTTTTCACTTATGCGCGTTTTTCTCACGGGCCCGGCCAGCGATATAGGAAAACAATGTTAACTCTTGTTCATTTATACGCGAAACCTAAAGTGCACCTTTCACTTATGCGCGATAAAAAATTTTCAAGTTTTGGTTAAATCGCCTATTTACGCTTTAATTTATACCCTACTTGATGCCTCTTGGAATGCTTTCACACACCTTTATTCCAATGTTCAAAATGTTTCCAAGAACGCGTTTTTTTCGCGCAAGTGTGCGATTGGGGGTGCAGTTAGTCTTGTGACTGACATCGAAAGGGGAGAACGAGTTACATGCGAAAAAGTTGACCTTCCTAAAAGTCGTGGTGAAGCGGAAAGCATTGACATAGCCTATCGAGGATCTTTTGTATCCTCACAGACTATGACACTGATCACGCGACAGTTTTTAAGTTTTGTGGAATTCGCTTACATACTGTACAGTGTATAAAAAATGACAAAACGTGCAACTTCAAATTTTACATTTTTATTAAATTACAATGCATAAATGGAAATTATGTGCGTATTTATTCATTAGTATCAGTAGTGTTCTATTAGTATTACTATAACTGTTGATAACTTACTGTATTTAAGTTTATTTTGGGGATTTTTCACTTATGCGCGAAAATTTCGTTGTCCCCTTTGGTCGCGTATAAGTGAGAGGTCACTGTAATTCGTTAAAGCAGACCAGTCTTGTGTTATCTGGGAAAGCTATTAGATTAAACTGGGACCTTTAACATTGTGTTTGAGGAGAAATATTTGGTTCTGGAAGGTTTTATTATTATAAGCGGAATATTTGTTTATCTGTTACCCGTTTAAGCGGAGATAACTAAGCAAATGGCAAATAAACAAATAAAATAAATTATTGTTCAATTTTTTTTTTTTTTTTTTTCGTAAAACCAATACATTTGCATTCAATAGTGCCATGCTACTACGTTTATTCAAGATTGTTCTTTAATTGAAAATTAAATGTAAGTTTATTATTTATCCAAACATTTCTGAGTTTAATAATAAATTGATGAAATTTCGGATATCTCCTTGCATCTCTTATGGAACATATATAGACAGATATTCATCATTTCCATAAAATGTCTCATCATTTTCCCATAAAATCTACTAAACCAGTTTTCACAAAACTTGACAAATATGTTATTTATGTAGTCACTTGATAGTTTTATGTATAAAACTAAATTTCATCATTACCTTTCGTGTGCTGGTCACATTTATTTGCGCATTCGACGCGTAGAATACATAAGCTGTTATAAAAACTACTCCGACGATGAAAATGAAGGGCCACGAACTGATTAACAGCACATGAATGTCTCTCAGTGTTTCGTGAAAGAAAGTTAATAATCTGAGAAAATGTTTCTGGTCCACGCCGTGTCTCCGGTGTCTTGCTAAACGCTTCGTCTTCCTCATCTGATGATCCCAAGTGGAAAGCAAACCGTGCTGCGGGCTCACCGCCAGACATGGAAACAGAAATAGGCTTCGCCGTGCTTAATTTTAGAATCTTGAGTGTTCTTTACTTTTTTGTCCGGTTTCTCTCACTCTTAATAGTACGAATAACCGATCACAACTGATGGACAGGCTCAGAACATCGCGCGGTCACCTGGTCGTGGAAATTTGTACGGGGCAGGAAGGGCCGGATCTATAAGGTTTGAACCAGTGGTTGGAAAAACTACATTTATTTTGTAGCGAACTACAACTACAACTACTTCGTTACAAATGTAGTTAACTACAACTACAACTACTTTTTTTTAAATGTAGCAACTACAAACTACTTTTGAAATGTAGCCGCTACTTCGCTACTTTTTAAAAAATAAGTAAATAAAAAGCGTACAGGCTAGGGTGCCGCACAAAAAATGCAAGTTGATTTTTCAAGTGGAATACCCTCTTATATTTCTTTTCTTGTGTTAGAACAATTGTAAAAAAAAAAAAAAAAAGTTTCATGCAATTTGAACAACGGCAACCCGTGCCGACCTGCGTCTGAAAGGTTAAGCCAGCACTTATAGGTACGAGTATGCCAGGACAAATTAAACAAAAAAAAAAAAAAAAAAAAAAATCTTTTTTTAGTAATTCGAAATTTTTGTTGATAAAACGTTGCCCCTATATCCCACACTCCACATGCACCTTAAAATCAATTATTCAAATTAAAAAAAAAAAAAAAAAACAATTTAGATATCCCACACTTGGCCTAAAATTTATAATTTTCTTCAAAAAACTATTTTTTTTTCTATTTATCTACATATTTTTTGAAACAAAATATCAAGTTCAAAAATTATTAGCGAACACATTTTCAGATCAACATTTGTAAATGAATAATAATATCAAAAAAAAAAAAAAAATTTAAAATTAAAATTTTATTTAACCTTGAAAAAATGCATATCTTTGAGTACTATGTAGGAGATTTAAATATTGCAGGAGAGCAAAAATTTCTATTTAACGCTAATAACCTACTTTACTGCTCATATTTTTTAGCTTGATTTTCGTTAAATTTACCTTGCTTTTTTAAAATTTGCATCAAAAAAAAAAAAAAAAAAGGTAAAGAAAATTATAAATTTTAGGCCAAGTGTAGGATACCTAAAAGTTTTTTTTTTTTAATTTGGATAAATATATTTGTGGTACATGTGGGGTTATAGGGCCAACGTTTTATCAACGTGAAGTTTCGAACTTCGAATAAATATATATATATATTATTTGGTCTAGTACACATGGCTGGTTTTTACTCTCAGAAGAAAGCTAGCACTGGTTGCCGTTGTTCAAATTATATGAAACATTTTTTACAATTGTTTTGACTTTAAAGAAAAAGTACAGAGGGTGTGCGACTTGAAAAATCAACTTTTGTTTTTTCGGGGGCACCCTAATACGCACACACACCGTACGAAGATTGAACGCAAAAAGGTTTAGATTGATAAATTAGCTCATCTGAACATAGAATATTACTAAGAATTATCTATTATTTCTTTTTTCTTTTTTCCTAAAAATGTCGGTTATCATACTTTTATATGGATGCTTCACTTGCCAAATCGATTTACTCCATAAAACAGAAAGTCGAGAAAAGTGATGAAGAAGATAGTGTTACCTATAGGAGTGAATGGGCCCTCGTGTTATATTTTCTGCTATCACACGATCGGAAATGTACTGAACCAAATGTTTAGTAAATAAATTCACATTCTAAGAATTGATTAAGCACTATTAAAGCAGAAATTAGGATTTTTTTCAAAAAGTGGAGTTAATCGATTTGGCAACTGAGGCATCCATATAATACTCTAATGCTCGTATTTATTGTAAGCCGGTCAGATCAGTTTAGTAACATCTTATATAACATTTACAGCTTCTTTATTTGGTGAACACAGTAGAAGCACAATTTTTACGAAACTTTAATTTTCACGATTTTTCCGTGCCCGTCGTAATTACGAAAATTTAAGCCTCGTGAAATACTTTTGTTTTTCAACTTTCGGTCTGTTCATATAAAGTTCACGAAATTTTCAACTCGCAAAATCACCGATACCTTAATTTTCGCGAAAATAAGTGCTTTTACAGTCTTGGAACAATAATCTCTTTGAAATCTAAAATGTTCATCCACGGGACATTCTCGGCAGCCAGAAAAAACAAAGGTTACAAAATTGGCGGTTATCTCTATTCAATAAAAATATTGACGAAATATGAAAAATACGATGACAAACAAACTAATGGCGTCAAACAGATATAACGTATGGAGCCAAAACGATATATCTGAGGTTAGCTTGTATTTTTATGAGCTTTATTTCTCATTGTATCTGCTGATGCACTTGTTTAAAACTTGCACCAGTCAAATTCGTTTGAACCTTGATTCTTTTTTTTTTCTGGAAGGTTATTTAAAAGTAGTTTCGTGAAATCGCTACAAACTACTATTTTTTTTGTATCGAACTACTCGCTACACTACTTTTTTTTAAAAAGTAGTGCACTACACTACAAACTACTAAAAAATGTAGCTACTACAGTAGCGTCGCTACTTGTAGCGCGCTACTTCCAACCACTGGTTTGAACCATCCAGCAAATAATCACCAGGGCGTCAGACCAAAATCTATAAGTTTTAGGCCCCCCTCCCTGCAACAACATCTGTAGGGCTCCTCCCCATAGACCAGAAGTGTATATTTGCAACGTTAATAAGTCTTAGTACTAGATTTTTTTTTCTTCATTTTTTTCCAATTTCTTGGGCCGCTCTGTCCCTTAAGAACGTCCCCCCCCCGTAGGTACTCAGATCCGGGCCTGCCAGAGCCCTCAACGGTTCACTATATTGCCACCCCCCTCCCAATAACTAACTTTTTAACCGAGTGCTTGCGTTAATATTAAAGTCATTTCAGATTTTGTTCTGTGATGAACCAAAATTCATAGGAATTTTGTTCTGCTGTACTGGTCAAAACATTTTTTCGGAAAATGCTTCGACCAGTTCTCATGGCATTTATTATTAATTTTGTTAATGCTTTGAATCCGTTTTTTGAATTTCATGTTATTCCTCTGTTAATAGTTGTTAATTTCTAGGTGCATTTTACATATAAGTTGAGATACAATAGGTACATGAACTTCAATTTTTTGATTAAATTAAACTTTTCAGAACTAATGTGACTTTCATTAAGATGTTTTATAACTTTGAGGATTTTTCATGTTTTCTGAACATTTTTTTTCTTCTATTTATAGAATTCGTTTAAACACCACAGTTTAGCGGCTCTTGGTAAGTGACTTCTATTAATTAAGGTTCGTTGACGTTATTAAGAAATATGTACTAAATTTCGTTTTTTCTTCAAATGTTTTCTAAAATAGTTTTCAAAAAAAACTTTTGAGTATAGGTTTGAGTATAACTTTATTATTTTTATTTTTTAAAGATTTTTTGATTGCTCAGGCGGTAGACCACTCAGTGGTGTGCCCCCGCACTGCAAGGTCTGTGGGGTCTTCTTTATTTCATAGATAACACAGGGGAAGGCAGAAAAGGAAAGAAAATTACTAATCAGTAACTCTGTTGTTACCATTGCTACATGCTTATTTTATTGATACGAAGTTTATGTTTTTTAGAATCAAATTTCTAATTATTTTGCTTCAAATTTACAAACATTATTCGTAACACCTAATAAAACCAGAATGTTATTTTGAAAGATTAAAAAATATATTTTTTCAATTCGTAACGTTGAATATAACAACGGTCCACATCTGGCCCGCAGACCGTACTTTAGGCACCACAGGATTAATAATAACCGCTGTCATTTTAATAGTAACAGATTTGTACTAATTATAGCCAAATCAATCATTCAAAGAAGGTGAGAATGTTGATAACTCTTTTTTGTTTTTTGTTTTTTTTCACAAGTGAGCCAATCAAAAGGAATAATATTGCGTACCTACAGAGGCAAGAAAAATTGAAAGTACCCTGGACAAGGAAACTTGCAAGTCGGGCCCTGGTGACGGATCAATGGTCAGACTGCAGGTTAGGGTGATCTGTCCAGTAAATAACAATTTCACGCATCCATGATATCATTAAAAGTGGTATATGGCAGCAAACAGGGTTTTGCTGGTCTTGTGTAATTGTTATAAAAGAAAACTGGAAAAACTCTTTTGGCTCTACATCAGATTTTTTTGGGAGGGTAAGTGAAACGTGGTTCAGCAAACCACTCAATGAATAAGCTTTAACCGGTGGACAAGCACAACATTTTCTAGCCTTTTTTTTTTACATTGTGTAGAAGGGAGTTTTTTTTTTTTTTTTTTTTTTGACACCCTACTTTTAAAAGGGAATTACGACCTGTTCATCATTCGCTAGTGTGTGTTCATTCATTGATTGGATTAGTCGGACGATCCTACCCATTCATATGATTTCAATGCACCCTTTTTTACTTCCTTTTACAAAAAAGGAAGTATTGTATTCGCGAAAAAATTTTCACTCAAAAATCGCCCTTAATTTCCATTTTGCTCACCCCCAAATGAATGTTGAGTTTTTTTTTCGATTCGACCACATGCGGAAAAGTGCCTAAGAATGTATAGACACGCGAAATATCCATTTTGACCATCACCGAGGTAATTACAACGACTTTTCTCGTGACGTCTGTATGTATGTGCGTATGTGTGTATGTGCGTATGTGCGTATGTGCGTATGTGCGTATGTATCTCGCATAACTCAAAAATGGTATGTCCTAGAAAGTTGAAATTTGGTACATAGACTCGTAGTGGGGTCTAGTTGTGCACCTCCTATTTTGGTTGCATTCGGGTGTTTCTAAAGGGGTCTTTTGCACCTTTTTGGGGGGAAATCATTGTTAATTTCGATGCAAACTCAAGTGGTGTTATAATTTGGCGGTCACTTGGCGATATATCGCCAGTCTTTTGGTTGCCAAGTTTTGTCGCCAACTTGGCGAAAAATTTGGCGATTTTTTTTTTTTTTTTAAATCTGCTTTCAATGTGGCCATTGCTAGTGATATTTAAAGAGTTAGAGAGAGAATCCCATTAAAATTGCAATAATAGGGAAATAGCATTAAATTGGTGTAAAAGGAAGTCATGTGATGCACACATCAGCTCGTTAAAGGAAGATTTATTGGAAAATAAAATGATAAAAGAAAGTGTGCTGAGGTAGTGAAAATAAGCATAAATGTTAACAGTTTTAGCATAAATGAGGCATTGAGAAGCAACGAGATGTATGTGCCAAAATTAAAAATTTGGAGGAAACCGGTACAAATAGTAGAGCCACTTCTCTGTTTTGAGGCAAGAGGCGGAACTAGTAGGCCTGGTAGGTATGGCTGCACAGCAAAGTTTAGAAAAAGTTTTCAATGAAAACCTACCTAGGATCTGAACTTTAAACACGTTGTACTCAATACTTTAAATAATCTACTTACATCCCTTTGCTTCTCATTTCCTCAAATATTAGCAAATATCGCATACACGGAGTTACAAGTCACTGAAAAAGTTGTGAGCTTTTAGGTGAGAAGATGTCCGTTAAATTTCAAAGTTCTATTTTAATGTAAATAACTGGATCTAGGCCCAGGTGCCCCTGAGATTTAGAATCCCCACTTCTTTTCAAAATTACATTATACGTAATTTTCTTCTTATTTGTTAGGTTTTGACATTAAGTTTACTAGTTACAAATTAAACTTTAATTTTTTTTAAATTCCTTTGTTAATTGGGGCTTAAATTAAGCATCAATCAGTTTATTTGTATAATAAATTAGCTTATGGTGTTATATTTCTTTAAAAATGCTATTTGTACAGTTAGAGTACATAGTATTTTTAAGTAAGAGGCAATTTTCCGAGCCTTTTTAGTAGTATTTATATCACTGTTTATTAGAACTTTCAATTATTAACATTTAAAAAAAAACTATCATAGAAAATTCTGTTTAAAGTTAGTGGGAACAATACAATTAAAGTGAATATTGAAGGAACAAAGATGAACATTAATGCTCCTGCTTAGACACAATGCAAAAAATTTTACATCTCAATTCATCCAAAAGAAATGGAAGGGATCAAAATTTTTAACACTGAAATTATGTTTCCCTTTGCCCCAACGGACCCTATTTTGCATGGGATCAGCTTAATAGCAAACATTTTCTAAAACTGCTTACCGGTTCGGAAGAGACTGTGTATGAGGAAGTGGTAGAGCTCCTGCGGGATAGGGAGAGGGAAGGGCTCCTGTAGAGCCTGTCGCCTATCGAATCTCTCTTGAAGTCGAGCGGTTTGGACAGCGCGTCCGCGTACGCGCTCACGCTGGTCACACGCGGCAGCCGGGACGGAGACAGAACATTGCGAGACGAGGAATACGAAGACGAGTAAGTTGAGCGAGGGTATGAATACGAGCTCGGAGACGAATATGACGAGTACGAACTAGGTGAGTAATATTTCGAAGAATAACTCGAGGGAGAACTGTATGCGCTGCTGGAGTAGCTTGAAGTGTATTTATTGTCTGTGTATTTCGTCGTAGAAGGATTTCGAGGAAGGGTCCTTGGAGTGTAAGACGATAAAGCATTGTATGGAGACATCAAGTTCACGAATCATCAAAGTACAATTTCTTCACTAATCGCCTAAGCTCGAATCATCAAAGTACACTTTCTTCACAAAACACTTGAATCATCATAGTACACTTTCTTTAGAAATCACTCGAAGTACACTTTCTTCAGGAATCACGCGAAGCATCAAAGTACACTTTCTTCGCTTATCACTCGAAGCATCAAAATACACTTTCTTCACAAATCACTTAAATCATCTAAGTACACTTTCTTTCTAATCTTCTAAGCTCGAATCACCAAAGTACACTTTCTTCACGACTCACTTAAGCTCGAATTTTGTTTAGCATTTGTTTCAAAACCAACACATTAAGAGTAATGGATATTTTACAATTTTGGAACTCTCGAGAGCAAATTTTTTCCAACTTTACAACAAATATGTCTTTTAAAAAGTCCATAGTTAGGAAATTCTTTTAAAATTTTCAATTGTTTACTTTTGATTGATACTTTCAACAATTAACTTCTGAGTTTTATTCTTTCGTTGTAAAAATGAACTCACTGTTTTTCAAAATGACAAGCTTTCAATCATAACATTGTTACAAAGTTTTGGGAAACCTCACTTTGATGTTAAATATTTATGACAAACTTTCACGTAAAGGTTTCGCTAGTCATTTCTATACGGACTTCAAAATCTAGAAAGTAAGTATCAACAATTCTCAGGAAGACATTAATAAGTACTTACGGCGACGAAACTCTAATTATCACTTCATTAGTTTATAGGGGTTAAACTTCCAGAGTATTTTTTCAATTTTCGAATTCTCTCCGGAGCTCCAAACGAACTATTTCCAGCCATACATCTGCATGAGTCTTTTCCAGAAATGAGAGAAATTCCGGAGTATCACTTGCAAATTGCTCTTAGTCGCTGCTGCATCACAGCTCTCTAACTTGTAATTCAAACGAGCGAGCCGGGCGATGTTGTTCTAAAAATAAGGTTGTAGCGTCATCGGTAGACGAGCCCTTTTGCCGGCTGCATTGCTTTCACCAAGATTTCTGTATCAGGTGCAGTGCTTTTTTAGGTAGAATGTTTCTTAGCATCAGCTTGCTTGCTCCTCGTTGTACGGTACGCATGCTTATAATCGAGGCTGGAGTGTTGATGACCTTAAAATTCTTTAGAAATGCCTGCAAGAATACAAAAAAGTCGCTAAAAATCAGTTTGCTTTGAAAATATCTTGATTATTTTCCAAAATACTATTAGCCTCGTTTGAACAACATACATATTATTCGAATCAGTGGGAGCGGGGCATTTGAATATGAGGCGAAATGTTCTTTACCTTACCAATTTGATAAACTTATCTCAAAAACTAATTGACTCATCCCATATCCCATGTCGAATCAACCAAATAAATAAATAAATAAATAGTTAAAATATCCTCAACTTAATCATCGCAAATTTTTTTGGAACTTTCCGAAATTTTACTTGATTGACACCTTAAATTTAAATATGTGGTTTGTTTTATGTCTATTGTTCATAATTAATGAGAAATTAATTTTGAAATTCGTTAAAAAGCACCTTTTTTTTACTTGCCGGCAGTGCTTTAAAGTACTACAAAGCTGTATAATAACTCATTTAACTTATTTTTAAGATAATTGCATGCACTTCACACTTCAATTTAAATACTTTTAATACAATATTAAAAACTTTTTGAGATTATCATTTTTCACAATTTTAAACTTCAAACACATTTGAAGTGTCCTTTGAAATTTTTGAAAAAACCAACTGATGTGTGCATCAAATGACTTCTGACTTCTGATTTTTTCTAAACTGGCTTTAAAAAGTCAATTTAATGACAATAGTACCTTGGAGTAAGCAAGGAAAGACTAATTATTTTCACCTCTAGTTTGTTGCGAACCAAAGCAAAAAAAAAAAAAGGTTTTACACAGATTTGTTTCCCCATTATTGGAAATGTTAATGTGATTCAATGGTTAAGTCTCAAAATATCACCAATAGTGGCCAAATGGAAACCAAATTTGGAAAAGAAAAAAAAATCGCCAAATTTGTCGCCAAGTTGGCCACAAAACTTGGCGACCAGAAGCCTGGCGATATATCGCCAAGTGTTTGCCAAATAATAACACCACTTGAGTTTGCATCGAAATTAACAATGATTCCCCCCAAAAAGGTGTAAAAGACCCCTTTTGAAGCATCCGAATGCAACCAAAAGAGAAGGTGCACAACTAGACCCCCACTAGGAGTCTACTTACCAAATTTCAACTTTCTACGACTTACCGTTTTTGAGTTTTGCGAGATACATACGCACATACGTACATACAGACGTCACGAGAAAACTCGTTGTAATTCACTCGGGAATCGTCAAAATGGATATTTCGGGCGTCGATACGTTCTTAGGTATGTATGCACGTGAGATCGGATCGAAAAAAAAGACTCAATATTCATTCGTTGGTGAGCAAAATGGAAATTAAGGCCGATTTTTGAGTGAAAATTTTTTCACGAATACAATACTCCTTCCGTTATTATGTAAAATGAAGTAATATGTATAATCTTTAATGTATTTTAATCAACACATCCGAAAATTTTCTGTGTGTCACTAAAAAAGATCTGCAGTTACTAAAAATTATTAGTAAAGATTGCAAAAAAATATTCTACATTATTTCCTGAACTGATGATAGTTTTCGAATCCTTGTGTGAAATTTTTTGGACTGATTAAAATGCACTAAAAATTGTACTTTTTTTCCCAAGGTTTTTTAAAAACATTGTCTCAAAATTTTAATGTTTTGTGGAGAAAATAAATATTGAAAAATATTCAAGCTACTTATCAAATTTAAATGCATGTACTTTTTTTTTTTTTTTTAAATAAACTTGTATACTACCGTAAAATGGTCCAACTATAGGCCATTTTTCGATGTTTCAAATGAAAATTCCTTATACATCTTTAATTTTGAAATTTGAGGACTTTAGCTATGGTAGCTATATATCTCCTCTTTCAAATGAAATGTTTAAAAAATATATAAGTTGGAAAGAAGAGGAAGGGGAATTTTTCCCCTTGGTCCATGGTTCTACCCCTACGGGGTACATGTATGAGCTACCACATTTTAATCTAGGAAACACACTGAAAACTTGATCTGGCCTATTGTTGTCTGAGGCTACAAGTTGCGCTCTGCTTGAAACTGTATAAAGAATTTTTTTGTCCATCATTTACCTTTTTTTAAGAAAAAATTTAAGGTTCAATCATCACTTGTCGTCTCGAGTGATTAATAAAGTTCCAACATAGTAAATGTAGGTAACGTTCTTTATTATCTGCCTAGGTTTTGACATAGAAACATTTGAAAACTAGAAAAATCTCACCAACTAAAGGCTATTAACTAGGGCTCGACCGATGGCATTTTTTGGCCGATGGGCCGATGCCGATTGTTGGCCGATTGTTCAAAGATGGCCGATGGCCGATTGCCGATTGTTTTTCTCCAAATGGCCGATGGCCGATGCCGTTGGCCGATCGCAAAAAAAAAAAATCCTAACGGAAATAAATTGATAAGATTGTCATTTATTCATTTCACTTTACTTCCTTTCTACGAATAAGGAATTGAAATCACAAATAATAATAATAAGATTTAGACCGAAATTTCTATTTTACGATCACCCAATTTAAACTTCACAAGTTTTTTCGGCACATCTGTACATGCATATGTACCTAAGAACATATAGATGACCGAAATATCCATTTTGAACACCTCCTCAGTTAATTATCGCAAGTTCTCTTGTGATGTCTTCATGCGCGTAAACTTGCGTCACTCAAAAACGTTTTGAAATAGTAGGTTGAAAATTCATACGTACGTAACATGATCTAAAAGTTCGAGGACAAGTTGTACAAAACCTTACCCTGAATAGTTCACATTACCGAAGAACATCTATCTACAAAATAGTTATTACCTTGAACGACTATGCACTTACTTCTGCCAACGTTCGTATAGTTTTTGAAACACTCCTGGCAGCCATTTTTCGCAACCTCCTGAAGGGTCTCTTGCGCTGCTGCTTTAACTTAATCGTGGGGAAGAAGGTGACTTTCATATTGAGGATGCACGGTTCGATTGGTCAATATTCTGATATGACAAACAAATAACATAACGTTTCGTCGGACTTAGCTTCGTGGGACTTTTGCCTGTTCCCAGCAAAAAAAAAACATTTGCATGGACGTCGCTTTCTTCCGTCAGGAGAAGATAAAGCTGCATCATTGAAGGTTGCGAAAAATGGCTTCCAGGAGTGTTTCCAAAAGTTATATGAACACTGGCAGAAGTACATAGTCCCTCAAGGTGACCCTTTGAAGGTGGATGTGCTCTGTAATGTAAACTATTCTGGGTAAGGTTTTATAGAGCTTGTCTCCGAACCTTTGGATCATACTACGTACAATCTGTATAGGGTGTAAACATGCTTCTCTTTTTTTTTTTTTTTTTTTTTTTGACTGTTGTATGACGATAGAGAAAGAACAACAACCAAAAAAAAGAAAGAAAGAGAAAAGGAAGGAAAACAAAGACACTGTTTAATAACCAATTGATTTTTTTTTTTATTTAACATATAACTAAGCTTTCATTGTATATTTATCTAACAAATGACACAAAAACTGGTTTTTTTGAACCGGTCTGCAAACCTTTTCAGGATTTAAAGGAACAAACTGAAAATTTCAGCGAAATTGGCCGTGTAGTTCTTGAGCTTTGCGAATTTAAACACACAGACGGTTTTTAGAGACTTCATTTTATACTATGTAGAGATGTCTGGGGTTTGATTTATCTCTATCGAGTATAGATTGCAGAATGGTTTTTATATGAAAACTAACTACAGACAGGGTTAGAAATAAGAATTTAAATCTAGGCGTCATAATGGCGCCTATCATAAGTTTCTAGGCATTAAAACAAGCAACATAAATGTCGTTTTCAATGAATTACACACTCACACACACATATCCGAAAAAAAAAAAACTCAATAGAACTATACCGTTGATAGCATACTTAAAAGGATCTGCGAAGTGCGAAAAAGATTTCTTGAAGTTTAAAAGAAATGATTGCATTTTAAAATTACTTCTACAAATTTGTCCTTAGGATCCATTATAGGTCTTAAGCGCTTGAGTCGGGGAGGAAGTGTTTCAATTTGAAATGACATTTTAGGCTAAAATTTGGCTCCTAGGGTTGGAAATCTAGGCGTCAAATCAAACTGTTTACTTGCAAAAAAGCTACCCTTTCGTAACAGTGACTTCAAAAACACGTAAAAAATTGCGACTGAGTAAGATTCAAACTGACTGTAAACATGGGCATTGATATTTTACTTGGCTCATCGACGTTTCTTTCAAGTTTGAAGCAATTGCAATGAGTTTCGGCTGTAATAATAACAAATTATCCTAATTATACCTGCCTCTTGCAAAATACTATCTCTCGTTCTTTAGTTTGAACTCCAGTTAAACTAGTGAATAAGATGAGTACAATTTCCGCTTCCATTCTCAGTTCGATATTTTCTCCGAATGATCAATCTATTAGAAAATTCCAATCAATTGTGTTTGAATTTAAAGTTCACTAGCTGCACCACTGAAATTGAGGCCCTAGGCCCACAATAATCTGGAGGCCCCCTGAAGCTCTATAGCGGAATGCAGTGGTTGATTTACAGGTTTGGGGCCCATTTCATTGCCTTTAGGGGGGCTTTTTAGAGAAAACCCGATCGAAAACAAAAAGGGAAGTGCACAACTGGAACGTACGCGCACCCCAAATGGAAAAATTTAACCTTCTACATCTTACCATTTTTGAGTTATGACTTATGAGAGATACATACGTACATCCAGCAACAAGGCAATAATTAACTTGTTTGGTACCTGAATGCAGTATTAAAATCTCTTTCAGGGGTGACTAAAATAGAAATTCATACTGAGAAATTTAAGTAAATAATTTTATATGAAAACAATAACTCCCTTTACTTCCTATTAAAAAGTAAAACAGCAAAGGATTTTTTTTTTTTTTTTCGAAAACATCGGCCAATTCCATCGGCTTTTCGATGTTTTTTAAGGCCGGTGGGCGATGTTTCCTTCAAATTAGAATCGGCCGCCGATGCCGATGGCTAAATTGTTGAACCATCGGCGCCGATGCATCGGTCGAGTCCTACTATTAACCTAAACTTAAGTCTCAGAAAATACATGGATCTGACAAGTTTTAAACGAAATCAATAAAAGTTTTGAAAATTGAAATGTGAAAAAGCATTTCACATTCCAAATCTCATCTAAATAAATAATTTTTAAAAATTTTCTCAGTTTATATTTGGTTCGGATTTCAGTCAGCATCTTCTGCAAAAATGTGAATACGAGCGATAGGACTTTCTCTTTTTTTTTTACCCAAGCTTTATTCTGCCTTTTCTTGATAAATAACACAAAATACAGCCGGATCTCGATAACTCAAAATTTATAACTAGAATATTTCTTTATCTCGAAGTTTTTATTCTGTCTTAAACTTTTAAGACTGTTATTGTGAAAACCTCCCATAGTTCGAACTACCCATAACTCGAACGTTTCAGCCGGTCCCTTGTGGTGTCATTTTCTTGAAATTTTTGAAAACTACAGGAATACTCAACGTGTCCTTTCTGACCCAAAAAACTTATTTTGTCCTTTTGAGTGCATAATGAAAAGTGTTTAGTTTTTTTTTTTTCTTTTTTTTTTTTTTTTTTTTTTTTTTGTTATTTAATATCTTGTTAGACTTCAAAATATCGAAGTATTTCAAAGTAAGTGTAGTTGTAAAGTTTTTTTTTTTTCTTTTTAAATGATTCCTGCCACAACAGTTTGGAAAAAATGTATCATAAGAAATGAGACATTATATCGAGGTCTGACTGTACTTCTTTTTTTTTTTAATAAAGTATTTCATTTTTCGTAGGACTTCTTTTTGTTGATATTTGTCTGTTTATTTGAATATATCTACCTATCTATACACATTTATCTATCTATATCCATCTTTTTATAGCTATCTATTTGTACTTATATATCTACCTATCTATATTTATCGATCTTTATCTTTCTATATCTATCTATATGTAGCAATATCTATCTGTCAATCTATGTCTATCTATATCTGTCTAGCTATATCTATATCCTTCTTTCTATATTTATCTATGTACCTATCTCTATCTACCTTTATCTGTTCACATGTACCGATCGATATATATCTGTATCCATCTTTCTATATCTATCTGTGTATACCAATATCTACCTAGCAAAATCTATCTATCAATCAATCGATGTCTATATCTATGTGCCTATCTCTGTCTACCTTTATCTATTTACATGCACCAATCTTTATATATCTATATCCATCTATGTCTATTTATATCTATCTGTCTAGCTATATATTTATCTATATCTACATATCTATACCCATCTTTTTATAGCTATCTATCTATATCCACCTTTCTATATCTATCTGTGTAAACCAATATCTATCTAGCAATATCTATCTATCAATCAATCTGTGTGTATCTCTATGTACCTACCTATGTCTACCTTTATCTATTTACATGTACCTATTCAGTGGCGCACATAGGAATTTCTCAAAGGGGCGGTCCAGGATCGGAAGGGCCACCATTCTCATATCATACTCCAACAGACATCCAAGCATATTCTTTCGATTTTATCGATTGTCGGGAACAAAAAAACATTTTATAAAAGATTATTGAACAATAACTTAACAATAGTTAATAAAAATCACCATTCTAGAACAATTTATTTTCTCATACAGTTCGATTTTGTAGGGGAAGAACGGGAGAAAATATACTGTATATATATTTTTTCATTTAATGAATTTGATGTTACCTTTGCTTGGAACTATTTTACGTGCTACATACATAGAATTATAGTCAATTAAAAAACTCAAGAGCCATGGGAGGGGTCTGGACCCCCCGGACCTTCCCCTTGTGTGCGCCACATGTATCGATCTATATCTTTCGATAGACATTTATGTCCATGTATATCTATTTGTCTATATATTTATTTATATCTACCTATCTATGTCTATCTGTATCTACACTCTGTTATATCTCTCTATCTACAATCTATCTGTATCTGTTTGCACATATATATATATATATATATATATATATATATATATATATATATATATATATATATATATATATATATATATATATATATATATATATATATATAATAAAAGTGAAAAATATTGAAAAGACCACACCAAGAGCCCATAGATGCGCAACGCAGCAAATCTAAAAAGCCAAGTAAATATAAAATTAAGCAAACAGAATTTTAAATATTAAACAAATTATAAATAATTAATGATGATAGAAAGGAAAATTGCAAACAGCTATTAAATAGGAAAAGATAAAGTATGAATCCAGAGCTCATCAGCCGTGGAGGATTCATTAATTATGGTCAAAAGACCAAAAATTTAACTATGAACTAAAAGAGAATGTTTAAGCTCCAGTACATGCAATATAGAGTAACATTGGGCAAAAGCACCACTTGCTAAACTAAAAACAATAAACTATAGTATATATATATATATATATATATATATATATTAGGGTGGTCCTTATTTATATGGGAAAATTTTTTTTTTCGGAATTCAACAAGTGACGCTCCCTAGTTTTGTGACACTATAATAAAAAGTAATCGGTTCAAAATTTGAACTCGATCGGTTAATAATAACACGTGCCCCTAGGACGTTGAACTTTAACACTTTTGATAATTTTCCCACAAATCTTCGAGTTTTTACTTCAGACCCCGTACATCGTTTCTCCTATGTTTGCAAAATATTTTTATAGTGAGGTAGCACTAAAATTAATCTTTTTAATTACTTCATATTGTCTAAAGATTTTACATTGAATAAGAATGAAATATTGCTTTGGAAACTTTACCTTAATCGTACACTTTTCTCAATGTATCTCCATCGTGTGCATTTTTTTTTCCCCCGATCGTCTTGGAGTGTCTATAAAATACTAAATTGCTTTAGCGGCTCATATTCGGTAAATTGATTGTGAAATTCTTCGATTAATTGTGCTCCTCTTTCAGTTGTATCATTCACAACTTTCAGCATTTTAACGTTATCTCTTCCCTTTAAATAGCTTCCTTCATTTTGCCATGAATCAGGATCAAATAGGAAAACATCTTTTGGTATTTGTAACTTACCAAACAGTTTTATTGACTTGTAATTGATTCTATAAAGAGGAAGATCTTTACTAAGAAAGTATTCCAATTCATCTACTTTTATTTGAAATTTTTTATACAGTCATCAGACACGTCTTCATATTCAGCAAGCATTTTTTTGAAGTAGTCTTTTCCTATCTTCAGAGTTAATTCCTTCATCCAATACGGACAAAGGTACTAGTTCATCCCCTAAGTACCATAAAAGATTTATGAATTTTTCAATCACTGCTTCTGCTGCATGTCTGCAATTATTTTGTACGCTGCAGGTTTTTTAGACACTAGACTTTATATTAATGTAAAAGGCCTAGAATGGGTTGCTGCGTAAAACTATGTCTTCATACAACATTTAAATGTAAAACAGCATTTACGGGCAATCTCTTCATGTAGTATCAATTTAAATTGCTTCCTAAAAATAAAAATTTTCAAACAGGAAATTCCTTTTGCCACCCCTCTGGGTCAGGGATAAGCTCCAGGTTGCCGAAAACATATCCCTGTAGAAGGGAGGACTTCACCAAGAAATATTATTACACGTTATCAGAATTCTCTCTAATATTTCTTAATTCCGCTTTCTATGAACAATAATATGTCATCAAATTCTTCTTTTAGAATTTAAGTGGTATGTGTAATTTTTTGAATTTTGAAGCGCTTAAGTAATGGAATATCGAGTCTAGAACTAAGAAAGGCAAGAACTTCTTTAAAGACACTCTGCAGTACGGTTTCAAGTGCATGATGATAGCAATACAAATGCAATATATCACCGTTCAGCTTTTGTTCTAAAAAATTACATGCACAATTTATACGACCGGTATTGTAAGCCGCTGTATAAAACACTACAGCTTGAACAGTTAGCAATAAAGAGCAATCATCTAAGATATCATATACAACTGAAGAAATATCTCAGAAATTCTGAGTAGCTGTTCAACATTGGAACCTGAAGCTATCATGGTAAGCCTATCGGCGTTTTTTTCCAGTTACATCTGGATGTAGCTTTGTATCCCAGGGAATAAATAAAAAATCTAAATTTAAGTTCATGAAATCTGATTTTACCTTTCGAAGATTTTCTCTTGCTCTCTTAAGGGATGTACGATTGATCATAAGGTTATTTGGATTTAAATTTACTGCATCTACATGGGCTGTTAATAAATGCGCAGCATCTTTGTCCCTAATATGGCATTTGTCCAACATTGATGAAATGCGAGCAGATCTCAATAGTTGTCAAGCTTTTTTGCGTTGTGGTAGACCAGATATAGAAAAAAGGTTCAACAGGTTAGGATAGATACCCATTTTGGTTTCTAAATCTTGTAAATTGCAAGAGTAATTTGATGATAATAAATGATTATGTACTGAAATAAAAAAACAGTTTAAAGTATAGATTTTTACATTATTCCGATCTGGAATTTTTTTAAATTTATATTTTAGATATAGAAAATAGAGTTTATTTTTATGGTAGGGTAATCGAGGATTTTTCAAAATTTAAATTATAAGAATGCATAAACATTTAAGTATATAACTAAAGAACAGCGAATTAAAATATAATTGTCATTACTTATATTTATAGCATGGAAACCTAGTGACCCTATTTGCCGCACCTATTACATACACCAAAAAATTTCTAAATCAACACCCCCAAAGCCTGGAGGAGGCAATTTGTTGTTGTCAAAAATAATTCATTAATTGCCTAGGCCATTCATTAATGGCCTTTAGAATCCCTTGTGTCCATGTTGGTGGAAAGAAATGTTCCCCTGCCGCTTGGTTTGAAACGAGCGCGAATAGCGGTATGCCTGTCCCAAGACCACTGGTGTACATGTACCTTATGTAATATGTAAAATTTTACAGAATGAAAGTGAGAGAATGGTTGGTCTGGAAGTAGCAACATTTATTGAGGTTTAAAATTACTTTAAATATGAAACCTAGGAATATTTTTACTTAAAAATGAGAAAATCCGCAATTTTTTCTTTAAAACTCAAAAAAGGGGGCCCTAGGAGTACGTGTTAATATACATGGATTGACTTAAAATTTTGCATGGATCATTTATTTGTATAATGGAACAAATTGAGGGGGCGTCGTGTAAAATATCTACAACTTCAAAAATAAGGACCACCCTAATATATATATATATATACATATATATATACATATATATATACATATATATATACATATATATATATACATATATATATACATATATATATATACATATATATATACATATATATATATACAGTTGTGGGTGGGTGGGTGCGATGAGTGTGAGTGAGTGAAAATACAGGGGAAACTTTATCCATGAAAAATTTCTTATTGGACCACTGTTACACCGTGATCTGCCATATCTGTTGAAAAGTCTGTCAAGCAGGACCTTGAAGAAGAAGAAGAGACTATTTCACGCAAGATGTGCCCCGCCCAACTGATGAGTGTCCTGTTCCTCCAGAGATTCCTCGGGCCATGACTTCTAGGCGGGCCAACTTCCGGGTGCATCACGTGACTGGTTCCGAATCTGGGGCCGGGATTCCTATGCTTCTATAAAGCGATTGCTTGGCCTACGAAGGAGCTATTACCTCAGCATCCACCGACCTTTCTTCTCACCGGAGGTTTGCTTTTCAAGGTAAGATGCTTTTCCCTTCCATCCACCGCTGATTTCGCATTTGTTGGTGTTGCGTTTGAATCATGAGATAAAACGTTCTTGAAAAGTGTTTCTATTTCTGTCCATAAATGCCGGATTTGAAAAAATATATAAATATTTATCAACAGGCTCTTTGACTTTTAATTCTTATTCAAATCACAGAGAAAGTTTTTACTAAATCATAGTTTAGTTTAAGCATGATTTATGGTTAAAAAGTGGTTTGGCAGCATTAGGATCAAATTGAAAAAACAGCAAACTCTTAACTGTCAAATGTCCTAAAACATTGATAAATATTGTCGAAATACTTTACTGTTTACTGGGGAGGATTCAGCTTCTGGTTTCGGTGGGTGTCGTTGTTAAAATGTGAGGACGCAAATCCGAGGAGGGGGGGGGGGGGTCATAAGTGTAATGTTCTGGCACAAATAGGGGGTATTGGACTCTCCTCGGTAGATATTCAAAACTGAAGCCCCGAAAATGCTGTTTTAGGCTATTTTGGTTATGCTAAGGGGAGGGAGTGACCCCCATGACATATCCCTAAATCCGCTTTTGACTGCTGAAATATAGTAGATTTTTTTCAACTTGGAATAAAAAATAGACCATCGCAAACATACTAAGATAACTCAAGCGTACATGATGCAAATGCGGGAAAAAAAAGAAATCATTTTTTATTTTCCATCACAATCATTGCTGCACTTACTAGTTTAAAATTGATTCAATATCATATTAATTATGTATTTTAAAGGTCATTGGAAACAACAAAGCTGTTGTCAAAAAAATTTAAAGGACTAAATGTTTACTTTTAGGGGGCCATATGCGAGACTCAGGTCGCGCTCTTGTCACCCAAGTTCTAAATCAATTTCTGAACTTTAGATGAAACTATTTAGCACAAAATTACGATGTGTTTTGGTTAATGTGTTTAGTTTAATTGTACATATTTTATAATAAAGGGGAACATTTCTGCTAATGTTAGTAGTATTAAGTATCCACAACGCAAAGTTGTGGATACTTAATACTACTAACATTGTGTGATTTTTCTCTCTTTTGTAAGTTTTTTTTTTCTTAAAAAAAAAAATTTTTTTTTTTTGAATAAATTCTACTATGAATAAATATCTTCACATAATGTATCTCCAAAGTATCATCTTTTTCTAAATAGTTGGAAAATGTTGAGCAACGTGAAATTGTTAAGAGAACTTGCCTGAACAAATTGGAAATTTGTTCAGAAAATTATAGTTCATAAGGAAAGAAAAATGTATTTCGCAATAAAATTTACATTGAAACATCATTTTTCGTTTTGGCAGTAAGTTTGTACCTTAAAAAAAATTTAAAAAAAAAAAAAAGAGAGAGAATTTTCAATTTAAAAATACATAGGGCAAAGTGAAAAACGAAGTGTTTTACCGATGAAATGTTTTCTATTTGAGTGTTTAGAATATTTTTCGCTAAATTAATTTAAAAAACGAAAGAAGGAATAAAGAATGAAACATTAATTAAGTAATTAATTAATTAATCTGTGAGGAAAGATAAATAAGTGAATAAAAGAGTGAATGAATAATAAAATAAATGAATGAATGCAAATAAGATAAAATATTTTCTATTTGATTATTTAAAATATTTTTTATCAAAGGAATGAATAAATAAACGAATGAATGAATAAATAATGAATCAATAAGCGAATAAATAAATAAGTAAATTAATGTATGAGGAAAGATAAATAAGTTAATAAAAGAGTGGTGTTAATAAAATTAATAAGTGGGTTAATAAATAAAGAAATGTAAATGAATAAATTGATATATGAATACTTACGTGATTTAATAGATGAATGAATAAGTAAGCAAAATGAACTATGTCACAATTTTTCCCAGCTCTCCTTCACTTGTTGATAATAAATTAACTTTATAATCTCACACCTGTTAAGAAATAACATAATGCAGGCAGTAGGAGTTATTCAAAAATATTCCCGTAAGCGTGCAGCAAGAAATTTATTGTGTGATGACTTTTCCTAATTTTTCGTATAAAACATATGCAAAAATATTTTTTAAATCTAAAATAAAGTATTGCTTTCGCTTCTTCTTGGTTTCATTCTCTGTCATGGTATTTTGAAACCCATATCTTGTTAGTACATATATGTCTTAAATTTTTCATTAATGTTTAAATTCCATCGAAAAAAAAGAAAACCCCATTTTTTATACTTTTATATATTCTTGTTAGTTTACATGAATGCATCAGGGCTTGAGAATGAATGTATCTGTGTATGTGAGCATAAATTATCATACAAGTATACATTTAATGTCGAATGTTTGCCTAATTTTTCACGAGGGTACTTTGGCTTACAGAAAGGATCGGTGTGGGGGGGGGGGGGAGTTCAAATTTAAATCAATACTTCAGTACTAAACTGCATTGCGGTATGATTCAGGGCCGTATGCAAGGGGGTGAGTTATAGGGTTCAAACCCCCTCCGAAATTTTTCATTCAAAGAAATGCTTTCCATTATTTATTTATTTATTTTTTTAGTGACAAGAATAATACTGTTGTTATTATTATTATTTCAATTTTATTTGTGAAATGAAATTAGTATGACTGAAAATTTGTACAAATTCATCGTGTGTTTGAGAAATTCATTTATTATGTAACAACATGGCGTTTTGTAAGAACATCCCCTCCTTCCATTTCGATAATCTATTGTAACAAAAATCAATGGAATACACATGAAACCAAATTTGATAGACCATATAAATTTTTCAAAGAATGTGTTTGGTAAAACCCCTTCCGCAGCAAAAGTCTGGTTACGGGCCTGGTATGATTTTGAGTCATTGGAGATGGGTTAATTTTTTTAAATACGAAATGTTAAACATTATGAATGTTAAATTCAAAGTTGCACACATCTTTTTTCCCTGCCGTCTTTCCTTTCATGCTTAGAATAGAAAGCAAACCTTTGGAATTAATTGATCATTATTACGATTTTTTACTGTTTTCGTAAATTTCACTCCACCAATATGAGTTTCGCTCCTTGGAAAAATGTCAAGTACTTTCAAGGAGTGGGATAAACACCCAGCTAATAATCTATGCTAAAAAATTTGTTACTTTGTTTAAAAATACTAGTACTTTTTTTGATTTACACTTTAATTATACTTAAATTGATAAATATATGTTAAAAATAAATAAAACAACAGAATTTTACTTTCTCCAGCACAATAACAAAAATAATGAAGTAAAATGTTATTAAAAATTAATTAATTAATAATAAATACACAGCTTCCCGATCCTTGAAATCTGGTCACCTTTCTTTTAGGACCATGGGGAAAAGCAATCTGCAAGTAGAAAATAATAGTTCAATTTTTTTTTCCACCCGAGTTTCTTGGCTTCATCAGTTGCTGCGATGAATCGAGGAACTATGGGTGACCCGATGGAAAGTCGCTGCGCGACATCCCAAAAATTTCCTCTTTCAACAAAAAAATCAATAAACATATATATATATATATATATATATATATATATATATATATATATATATATATATATATATATATATATATATATATATATATATATATATATATATATATATATATAGTGGTATACCTAGCATGGGTAACACCCGGGGTGGATCGCCCCCCCCCCCTCCTCCGTAGTGAGGCCACTGATATATATATATATATATATCCATTTTCTTATTTTATCAATCGATGAATTTTGAATTTTCATTCGGGATAAATTGAGAATTTCCCCTTACCCAAAAGTTTAAGTTTGGGGCTCTCCGAAGAGAAGCTATTCGTGTTACTATTGAACACGCTTCGAACGTGTGATTGAGACAAGATTGCATTGGATAAATTCAGTGACCAAATATTTTTGTTCCCTCAGGTTTTTGTTGTTTTTTCATCGTGCACCTCTTTCTCAGTAAGTGGTAAAAAAATTTAACAGGCTATTTCTTATTGCAAATTTCTCTCCCCATAGTTCACATAACGTCTGTACCAAGTTTCAATGACCTACGTCCTGGGCTGGACAATGAATTTCGAGGACACTGGGCGCGAACGTGATTTGGTGCTTCCCCCCCCCCCCTCCACTTATATTATATAATGCTTGATACTTACATATTACCACAACCAGGTCAAATATAGTGGTCTTATATTACAATTTAGGGGGTGGGGCAAAGTGAAATAGTTAACATAACTTTTTTTTTTTTTCAAAAGTAACATGAACAAATTGAAAATTTGTTTTGAAAGTTTCGGTACGTAAAGAATGAACAATGAACTTTATAATAAATTTTGCATCAAAACATTATTTTTTTATTTTTGGCACTAAATTTGTGTCTTCAAAAAAAAGTGGAATTTTTTTACTTTTTATTTTAATGGGACAAAGTGAAAAACAAAGTATTTTTCTAATAAAACATTTTTTATTTAAGAATTAAAAATAATTTTTGCTAATGGACGAGTAAATAAAATAATAACTGAAGAAATGAGTAGATAATTAAACAAATAAAAAAATAAAACAATTGATATATGAGAAAAAATAAAGTGAATAAAATAGTGAATGAATAAGAAAATAAGTGAATTATTAAATGAAGGAATGCTAATAAATTAATTAACAAAAGTATACGTAAGTATTTAATAAATGAATGAATAAGGAAGCGTAATGAACTATTTCACTTTGCGCAATTCACCTTGCCCCCCATGCGCTTGACTAATTGCACAAAATATTTAAAATAAAAATAAGCTTGATATTAAATAAATTAATGCTGTAAATAATATTATCAGTTTCAGTTAATATTTTAAATGTTAATAACAAGAATTTTTCATTTTGTAGAACAAAAATAGTTTTTGACTTAATGCAAAATTACAAAATGAGTATCAATTTTTGAAAATTGCTTGCATTATCATATGCTTTTGATCATCAGATATAACTTTTTTCCTGTCTATAATAGAGTACATTAAGATCCTTCATAGTGAAAATATTACCAGATAGGTCGCGCTGAAAACAGAGTAAATATTTCACCATTTCACTTTTCTTTGCTTTTTCACTTTGCCCCACATTCCCCTATATTATCATGTATAATTAATATAGTTATACACTAGAGACGTACCGAGTACTCGGTAACTACTCGGTACTCGGCCTACTCGGCCAATTTGCCGAGTACTCGGTACTCGGCCAAATTTTGATCAGATACTCGGTCAATACCGAGTAGTTGCAAAAAATTGAATGTTGTCCAAGACATATAAAAATTTATAAAAAGCTCAATCATATATAATATTCTGCAATCATTTACAATACAAGTTTACAAGTCAAATTTAAATTTTGGGAGTAATGAAGTTTAAAATGCTTCAATGGAGTAAATCCTTAGTTTAATGTCCCCAAAGTTAATAAAACTTATTTATTAAAATTTGTACAAAAAAGGTAAGTATAAAAAATATAGAATTTTAATATTAAAAATTTATTTTTGTTACAAACAAAAATTAGTTATGAGAAATATAAAAATACCTTTGCTCTTAAAAAATAAAAGGAAATAAAACAACGTTAAAAGCACAGTGCAGGAACACTGCAGACACTTGTTTTGGCGTTACAAAGCATTCCTTTTTCAATGCACAAAATGTGATCTCGTGGATTTAAAGGCGTCCGACAAAAGTCGGATTTTTTGTCGAATGTCTTTACATTCTTTAGCTTACATTTTATGCACTGAAAAAGACGTTCCTTATAACGCAGAAACACGTGTCTGCAATGTTCATGCACATTTGTTTTATTTGCTTTAAAAAATTATTTATGTTTGGTGAACTAGAACTGTAATAGATTGGTATAATTTGTTTTAATTCCAACTTGATTAATCATACCTTTATTTATTTTTAATTTTAAAAATATTTTTTTTGTAAAATTTTTGACACACACACACACACATATATATATATATATATATATATATATATATATATATTAACAAAGTTTTTTAAATAATGCGTAATTAAATTTCATCAGGAATTTAGTTTTAAAAATTATTATATGGACAAGGAGGTCTATGACAAGGAGGTCTATACTACTATTCCAATAAGTTCAAAATTTATCACATGCGTGTCGGTGTTTTTTTTAAAACATAATTGGTACTCGTTAACTCAGCCGAATAGTGAAAAGCCGAGTACTCGGTAACTCGGTACTCGGCCGAGTAGTGAAAGGCCGAGTACTCGGTACTCGGCTACTCGGCCAAAGTGCTACTCGGTACGTCTCTATTATACACACACACACACACACACACACACACACACACACATATATATATATATATATATATATATATATATATATATATATATATATATATATATATATATATATATATATATATATATATATATATTACATAATATAAATGGAAAAGATGTATGTGAAAAATACACAAAATAATATAAGTTGTCAAATTTTGCCTGGTTTCAGTTAGACGCATCAAAAGCATCGATAATTTAACTTTTAAGTTTAAAAGTGTTAAGCTTAGAGTGGCTTTGAAACTTGAGAAAGAGATTAAATTTTTAAAAAAAATCTTTCTTGATGTAATATTTTCATCTTGCTTATAGTGCGATGGGAAATTACTCGACTTTTTAAAAACTTTAGATATAGGTTTAGTGCTCTCCAAATTTTGGTGCTGTAGGCCTGTGCCTTATGTACCCATGCCTTGGTCCTGTCTATGTCTGTTTAAATGTGCTCTATATAGATCCAAGCAAGGTGACTTTAATTATAACCACCATGTGCAATTATTTTTTATGATACACGGTGCGGCCGGGAAACTTGCTGATTTGAAAAGTCAACAAAAGAAAAAGTACTTCATTTATCAATTATTAGAATGTACACAATGTGTTATAAAAAGAAATAAATTGATATATGAAGTACTTTTTCTTTTATTAACTTTTCAACTCAGCAAGTTTCCCTGCCGCACCCTGTATAAATAGCTAAAAGTTATGTATACCTTTATCTCACTACAGTGAAACCTGTGTATAACGATAGTGGCTATAACGATAACCTGTCTATAACAATAATATTTTATTTATTTATTTATTTTATTTATTTATTTTTTCATTTATTTATTTATTTATTTATTTTTTGGCCCCAGCAAAATGTCAGCATGAATAATCAAACTGTGTATAACGATAACCTGTCTATTACGATACTTTTTTTAGGTCCCAACAGTGTCGTTGTAGACAGGTTTTATTATATTTTGAGATCTGACTAAATTCAGTCCGACTTCCACTCAGCTCTTTGCAAGTTCGATTGAAGTTTAGTTCAGTTCAAGTCTCTGTCACTGAACCATTTCTTAAGTTACGATCTTTTCGTTTCTGGCTCAAAGCGGTTCTCGAATAAAAAGAAAAGTTCGGTCAGGGCCCTCTTACCACCTTTCGAACAGAGAGTGTTAAGCGAGCTGTGGAAAATGGCTTCAGAGAATAAATTTTGAAGTTGTTTTGTTTCTAATTCTCGGTAGGGCAGGGGCAACGATTGCAACTTGTACTGAAGCGTATCTAAACGAGGGTCGTAAAGGTAACATTGAACAGCTTTAAAAGTTCTTCCTACTTATAAAACGCTCGTTCGTATGCGGGTATGAAAGTAGTATTTACTTTTCAACTTATTGTCTACATTACAGTCAAGTGTGTCGACTTTGTATCACTTTTCGATGATTTTTACGCAAGTCTCTCATATTATTTGAGATAAGGGTCGGGGATAAATGATGCCACGCTTTGAGGGGAGGAGGGTTGGGAAAATATGTTATTTGGCAAGGGGAAGGGAGGGGGTAACAAAAGTGTGACATCACGCATTTTTTAAAAGAATATAATGATGAAAAATAGTGTGACATGTAGCAAGAGGGGGAGGGGTGTGGTAAAGTGTGACACTTTGTGACAAGGGGGGAGGGGATCAAAACTGTGGAAAAAAGTGTGACATCATTTATGGAGAATCCGTAACGGGATGAAAGTTTCACCCAACTCATCTCAGAAATGCAATACCGTGTCTGAAAAAATCTAGATAGCTAGGTAGAGGGTGGAGAATGTTTTCGCCAACACAAACTGGCCGTGCCATAATGTGACTCCCCCCCCCCCCAGTTATTCGTGATTAAAACCTGTATTATTAGAAATAAAAGGTTTTTTTTTTTTTTGCGATCAAACATCTTACTTGAGTATCAAACTTTTTACGTAAACTTTTAACAATGGTGGTAAAAGTTCAATAGAACTTCGAATGGTATACATTTTTAACTTTTGTACACAGTTTCTTAAAAATTTTCACCCATTTCAAAAAGGGACTTTTTTTCTTAAACATTTTCAGTTCAACTTAAAAAAAAGATGCCAATCGGAGGCACTGACGGTTTTTTTTTTTTTTTTTTCTTTTTTTTTTGTCGAAAACAAACAAAAATAACTGATGCCTTCCTAATTTAACATTAGTGAGAAATACATTTTCCTAAAATTTTCGAGGTATCTCCACGGTCTTTTAATTTTTTTTACTGTGTAGTCCCTTGTCATACGAATGAAGAAGGTAACACCACCAGTAGTTGACACCCACACTAGTAGTCGCCGCTGCACTAGTAGATGTAACTACTACGAAAAAAAAAAATTTAATACCAGGAATTACAAAATTGTAAAATGGTATTCAAATTTTTGATGCTTGCTTATTATTGGCTGATCTGGAACCTGTGTTTCCCTCGTTAGTTTATTTATTGTTATTTTTTTTAATGTCAACTACTAGTTTCGGCAGAGATATTGCTAGAGTTTTTTCCAAGGCGTTCAAATACTCCTTGATATTTTTAGAGTGAAATTTATTTTTGACGAGTGAAATATACGAAAACAGTAAAAGACTACAGCAGTGATCAATTCCATAAAAAAGCTACCTTTCTAAGAATGAGATAGAAAGAAAAGATAATATGTGTATTATTTTCATTGCTAGAGTTTTTCAAGGTGTTCAAATACTTCTTGATATTTTTAGAGGAGTGAAATTCATTTTAGAGGAATCAAATATGTACGAAAACAGTAAAGGACCATAGCAGTGATGAATTTCATAAAAGAAAAATACGATTCTAAGAATGAGATAGAAGGTAAAGAAAATATGTGAATTATTTTCATTGCAAGAATTTTTTCAAGCCGTTCAAATACTCCTTAGTATTTTTTGAGGAGTGAAATGTGCGAAAACAGTAAAAGACTATAACAGTGTCAATTCCATGAAAAAAAAACTACCTTTCTGAAAGAATGAGATAGAAGGAAAAGAAAAGACTTACAATATTAGAAACTTTGAATTAAGAAAAAAAAACTAAAACATCCAAAGGTAATATGTTTAAAACTCAAATTGCTTTTCCCTTTTCCCTCCACTAACCACGTTGCTAAATTTTTATTCAAGGTACAAAGAGTAAAAATACGTTTCACTCCAAATGTTTGCGGCATTTTTTCGATTTTCCATGTGTAAAATAGGTTTGTAGAAAACTCCGTTAAATCGCACAAAATGGCAGTGAACAGCAGACACGCGTTTCGGGGGTCAAAAAAAAAAACCCTTTTTCAATGTCAAAGAGGTAAGCATGTAGCTGAAAAAAAATCCGACAAAGCCATAAGCTCACCTCTTTTGAATTGAAAAAGGAGTTCCTTATAACCCCCGAAACACGTGTCTGTTTTTCATTGCCAATTTGTGCGATAGAACGTTGTTATATTTTCTTTTATTTTCCTGCACCAAGGTATTTCTTTATTTCTTGCTTTTAGGGGCTTTAAAAGTATCTCAGAGTGCAAGTGTCCAGTACTTATGTCGGTGGTTTTACCTTATATAAGGAGAAAAGGAACGTACGTTCTACAATACTGAATCTACCCGCGCTGCAACACTGCGCTTCTTAAACAACACACATTTTTTAACAAGTAAAAAATGTGCATTTACCTTCAAGAAGAGATTTCAGTGCAGATTAAAATTTTTAAATGAAGAAATTTTTAGTAACAGTCAAATGACTTGCTTCGAAATATTTTGATATTCTGCCGTGGGCATGGAAATGGCAGTATCTGCAGACATGAGGTTTCGAGATATTTGAAGAAATGTGTGTTTGATTCAATACTAACAATAGGGAAATGTTGGAACTAGACTTTTTTCGCACTTTTTTTTTTTCAGCGGAAAACAAATAAGCTAGCTTGTATACTAGAGCTAACGTATAATAGATAACAAAAATGCGAAAAATTGAAAACTGAAGAAATTTGTATTTATTGCCCTTTACCCTCCCACGGCAGTATTATGCAGGGGTGCCCACAGGGGGGGGGGGGGATTTTTTTAATTTTTTTTATTTATCTATTTAAATTTATTTATTGATTTATTTTTTATTTAAGTTATTTATTTTATTTTATTCTGTTTATATTTCATTTCATTTATTTATTTAACTTGTATGTGTGTGTATGTTTGTCATTGGCGTAACACATAACTTTTCTAATAAAATAATAATGATAATAATTCTTAAAAATAAATAAATAAGCAAATAAATTAAAAAAATGTTAAAAAAATAAATTAATTAACATGTTTTTGAAAAATAAATAAATAAAAAAGAGAGCTAGAAAATAAAAAAGGGGGAAAGAGGGTTGATAAAAATTTGGAGGGGGGGGTATTTGCGCCATTGAACTAGGGGGGGGGATGGGCACCCTTGGTATTATGATCAAACTCCAAAACAAAAATGGCAGTTCTAATGTCTTTGATCCCCCTTTGGCCCCCCTCCCTTAAGGCGTTCCACATGTTAGTTTTAAAATTTAAAAAATGAAGTATATTCTTTGTACTTTTTTTTTTCAACAGACGGAGGCTTAGCGAAAAACTACAATTACCTATACTTTTTGAAAGAATCGCATTTTTTAAAATCACACTGAAATATTGAGAAATATTTGACATTGATTCTAATATAGTATGTCTCTGATTAGTTGAGCCATGTGCCCTTAACAATGTTTTCTCTTTGGGGAGTAGTTTGGAAGGGTAATGGGCTCTGGAGTTGAATTGGGTTGCATTCTTAGCTCTGCAAAAATATTCCAACTCAAATCCGCGCCAATAACCCGACTCTTTTTTCACGAAATCGCCTAAAAAGGAGCAAACACTGTCAAGGTGATAACTCAACTTGTCAGAGCCACACTATAAAGCTCATTTAAAACTATTCTCAGCATTTATGTCACGATTTTACATTTTTGTTACTCAGCAAATGGAGTAAAAACATGATGTAGTTAATGCATGATTCAAAAGCGCAATTTGACAAGGCAACAGATTATATTCCAAAACACATTTTTATACTTATTTTCTTTAGTTTTTAGCTGTACACAGGTCCTGATTTCCGCAAGTAGGGCACTTGCCAAAGGTCCCACTGTTTGAGGCCCCAAAACCTGTTCCAAAAAGCAGTTTTTGGGCTGTGATTGTTTACTATTCTACAGTTAAATCTATTTGTTTTCAATTGAACATATCTGACACATCTCACGTTATTTATAGATGAAATTAATATTTTTTTCTTTTTACTAAAAGTAACATTGTCATGCTCTGTAAGTGTTTCTATTGTGGGCAGGTAAAGGAGAGTAGCAGCTTTGGTTTGACAGATGTTGTATAGAATTTTATCAGTCTTCCTGACGTGATTACATATTTTAAACAAACTAGTAAGCTAAACGTAATGGGGTTGTTTCCTTCAGTCAAAAGTAGTACTTTTTGTCACTAAAATTGATAGAATAAGCAAAAAATAATAATAATATGGACCCAGAAAATACTTTTATTTTCCCAACAGTTATTTTTTAATTAATTTTATGATGTCTGATTTTTCAAACAAGGTGTTGTCTGGATGACGTCACAAATGATGCTCTTTAGCGCATCTTTCTACTGCGTTTCCACGTTATGATAATCAAGAAGCGAATTAAAATTGCGCTCTACGCTTGCTATCAACCATATCGTTGCCAATACAAGTGAGTAAAGATGCGAATTAAATATTTTGCTCTGTGAATGGCAACACAGAGTGGCATTTCATCATTTGTGGTGTCACACGACAGAAGCGTAAACAATGAAAGCGCTCCGATTTAAGTAATTTTTTAAAAATATTAAACTTAAACAAGTTATTTGAAAAATGGTCGGATCCTATGCTTTTAAGCATGCTCTTTCAGAAAAAAATACTTTTAAAATTTTGGAAACGACCCCATTATTGCAAACCATTATATGAACATTCGAGTATATTTATGAAAATGTTTATTTTATTTTTTTTTAATTAAATTAAGTTTTCTTTCTTTTTGCGACTTTGTTCCAAGGTAGGTGATGGGGCACTTGTGAACACAACATCTGGGGCACAAGTGAGCAGTTCTCATGTCCTCTCCGTAATATTAATAACGTACTAGTTGCGTTTCCCGGCTTTGACCGGTCTACTTTGGGAATAAAAATTGTGTCAAGTGACATATATTCAACAATCTGGCTTAAATAAATAAAAAAGAAATCATGCAAAATTTCCAATCCGAACAATGGCGATAGATATTAAAATGCTTTCAAGAAATTAAATCCAGAAAGATGGATTTAAAAGGCGTAACCATGGAAACACAAAATAAAATAAGGTTAAGGAATTAAAATGCGACAAAAAATTGTTAACAATTTGAAAGGACTTGAGATTTTTTGAACTAACCTTTTTTCCTTTGGAGTTAGAAGTTTAGTTTTTCGACCGTAGGTCGAAATAGATCTGGAGTAAATAATGTCGCTTTTTTCAATGGTGTCAAAAAGACGGGGGGCGATTCCTTCACTTTTTATCGATAGATTTAATGAAGAAAATAGTGCCTAAATTTCAGCTAAGCCTATACAAATTCGAGCTAAAAACGCAAATAGCTCCCGCCGTAATGTTCCCGCCGTTCCCGCAGCGTGAAACAAATTGCGTAAAGCGCAAGAAATTCTACTCTTTCCAACGATGTATAATATTAATATGTGCAAGCAATTTTTTACCCCTATATTCAGGAATTTATGTAAAAATTGATCCTAAATTGGAATTAAAAAAAATATTCATCGATTTTTTTTCGAACTGGCCTGCAAACCATTTTCAGGACTTAAAGGAACAAACTGAAAAATTCAGTGAAATCGGCCGGGTAGTTCTCGAGTTTTGCGAGTTTAAACCCACAGACGCTTTTTGGAGACTATATTTTATACTATGTACAGATTAGTGTAGGATATTATAAGTGTTAAAAAATGCATAAACATTAAGAATTATTATTTTTCTATTTTCAGTGTGAATTTACTGTTAATTACTTTTACTATTTTTAGATAAGTATGTATTTATTTTTATTGTTTTTTATTTATTATTATTTTTCCTCTTTTTGTTTTATATTTTTTCACTAAATATTTGGTCAACAAGTCATAGTGTTTAAAATAGCTACAGAAAGTAAAAAGGTGCAAAATATTTTCATTTTAATTAAAAACTGAAGTTTAAAGTCACATTTAAATACATTACCGTACTCTGCAAGAAGCTTAAAACAGGGTGGCGACAGATCAGAGAAATCAGGGAAACGCAGGGAATTTCAAAAAAATAACAAAAATTTAGGGAAAATTGGTTAAATGAAGAAAAAAAAAATATTTTTTTTTGCTTTGTCAAATTAAGGACCGGAATTCCCTACGCATTTTCCTCCACTTATCTGTCAGAAAAACGTAAAATTAAAATAGTGCGATTATACCCTGTTACATATTTGTGAATCTTATTTCCTCAACGTCAAACTATTGAATTTCAACTTATTAACCACAGGAACACAGAATGAACTTTATAAGATTGCTCATGTGTCTGTAAAGTTGTTTATTTTACGTAGCTCGAATTTTTCTTTCAGGCGTGCCATGCTACGTAAAATAAACATCCCTACAGGCAAAGAAAGCGGTCATTAATGCCTTAGCTCCCTTTCCTTTATTTATTGTCTTGAAGTAATTAGTGTATTGTATCACGATTTTAAGAACAAATCTTTATTCTTTAAATTAATATAGATAAAAGCTTAAAAACTATTACTTTTTCAAAAGTTTTTAATTTAATAGCTAAAATTGAATGAAAATCAAAATCAAGTTTTTTTTGTCATTGTATTATTCGCGGTTGCCTCAGATTATACGAAGGGTTTTTTTTTTTAAATTCCATCATACAAAGAAAAGACTATTCAATCTTGGAGACATTTTTGCTGTGAGAGATTGATAATATTTTTTGAAAAGTAAAGAAAGGGGAAAAAAAAGTGCTCACATGTAACCCCCTTTCCCTTAATATTGTAAACGTAGTTTTTTTTTTTTTTTTTTTTTTTTTTTTTTTAATATCATTTGCATCGATTTTACTCGTTGCTATTCCGCCCCCCCCCCTGGAAAAAATCGAAATGACTGATATGGTTTTGACAATGTCATAATGCAGGATATTGCGGGCCCAAAATGTTTTCTTTGCTTGGGACCCCCTGAGTCAAAATCGGATCTTATTGTACGACTTTCAAGCTTTGTGTTTTTGTGTGCTTCTTACAGCGTTTCTCAACCTTTTTCTACTCGCGGACCGGTGAGGGGTTTTTTTTTTTTTTTTTTCCAAACAAAAACAAAAATTTTCGATTCGCGGACCAATAAAAAGTTTGTATATCGGAGGTTTTTTTTCACAACAATTGAACTTGGTATTAAAGAACTGCCTACAAAAATATTTAAATGTAAAGATAAATAATTATTGTAACAAGAATACATAAGTAAAAAAGCATTTGAGAAAAATCATTAAAAAATTATGAAAAATAATCAAACTTCATGCAAAAATGTCAAGTAGGATATTAATTCAATGTTTTTTCTTCTTTTTTTGTTAATTATGTATTTATTTTTTGACTAAGAGAGTTTTTGACGTGAAAGTCTCTGGGGACTGGTCAAATTTTTCTGCGGACCACCGGTTGAGAATCACTTTTTTTTTTCCTGAAGAGTTGTTCTTTCCAGTAGGAAACGTTTTCTCTTCCAAAAACGATATTTCACAGCTCATGAGCAAAGTCTTGTCAGCAGTTTTTCATCCCCTCCCCATCATCCTCGACACACTTCTTTAAACGATATCGGTTATGCATATTCATGAAGACGTCTTGCACCTACGGTTACATCATTTTGCTGAAGAAAACAGGATCTAGTCTAACCTCACCGGTTTTTTGAGATCAAAAGAGCGGGTCGATGGCCTGCGTTGTGGGTCAGGGACAAAAGTCGACTTTCAAGATTATGTTAGTGGTGCGTGCGTCTTTGCAAGAAACAAAGATTGCTCTGGTAGTACTTTTTTTCTTTTTTTCGACTCAGAGAAACTGGTAGGACGCTCAGTGACCTTTTCCACAATGGATGATTCCTATTCATTGCTATTTAGGTCAGAATTTAGATTAGGTTTGGCGACTTGAAACCAACGCAGCTTTAATCGCATTTCGGTTTGACAAGTGTTTTGAAACGTGCGAACATGATTCATGACATTGTTTTCAACATTGGTTCGTGGATAAAAGCATGTATTTTGTTTCGTATTATTTTGCATGCGGACTTGTCTATCTTATGAAACAGAAAGCATCAGAAACAAAAGTATCAAGCAGGAAAATTTATGTTCCTCAACACTAGATGAATTCTAGTTGGCTGGCCATTGCACGAAAAAGCAGACATATTGTCTCGCGCGTGATTGCTCTGTACTTAATTTCAAAACGTATTGCAAAAAATTAAAAACGAATTAAATGGCCCAAGAAATCATACATTGTGTGGAATTTCTTAGAGAAAAAAACTTCAAAAAAGCCTATTTCACTTTTAAATACTAGGCGGCTCCGCCCCCTGCTCGTTGTCGCTCACCAACCCCCAAAGATTGCTTCACAACCGTAATCGAATTGTCAATTAGAAAGAATCAGATTAAAAAACGCGTTACGAGTTCCGTTTCGAACAAAATGAAAATCTCCCTCTTCCTACCGTAAAAATCTTATTAAAAATGCAGAAAATGGAATCTCTTTTGAACGACATAGAATGTTAAGGAGTGTGGGAAATCTTTCATCCCTTAAAAAGGCAATTTACTTGAAATTTCAGTTTAAAAAATTAAAGATGAAAAAAAAAAAGAAAACCCGAGATGCTAACCCCAGAGTTCGAAGTAATTTTGTACAAAATTTCAAGACTGTAGGTGTTATGGAGCCTCCTGGACACAGGCCAGCCACATACATCCTTTCACAATTTCTTTGACGTTACTTTTTTTTTAATATATAGAGATTGCGTTTGAATATACGCAGCTGTCACAAGCGGGACAATATGCCTGCATTTCTGTGGAATGTTCCACTATTCAATAGTGGATGGGAAACTACAGGCTCGTCACTTGAGGGGACCCGGTTTGGAATCGAAGCTGTATAAATTTGTCAAGTTTAAGAAGTGGAGGAGGGGCCCGGCGACCAAACTGACCAGGGGCCCACCTTGGCTGTCGGCGGCCCTGCATACTGCTATAGATTAATGCCATAATAAATACCACTTGTGCTGTGAATCGCGCATGGAATTAGTCTTTTTTTTTTTTTTTTTTCGAATGTCCTTTTTTTTCTTATTAACGAGAAAATGGACGTCTTAAAACATCCATCGAACCATTAAAATGTAAACAAGTTTATATTTTTTGAAACTTCTCCCTCTTTTTACGCTTTAAGTTGTCAATAAGTCATTGTCAAATCTGAATTTTAAATAGAGCACAACGAATTGAGATAAACGTCGTGCCATTGTTGAAATTTTACATTTTTGTTTGAAGCCTTCTTTTCGAACGCTTCGACGCATACTTCATAATAAAAGCATTATATTAATGCGCAAAATCGTGAATCAGCTCATGAAGAGACACTGACCGACAAAGATATCTCAATTGGAAACACAGCCAGCACAAACTCTTTTAACCCGTGAAAAAACTCTTTGACATATTGAACCGCAGCAAGGAAAGTGACACAATTCAAAAAGACAGCATTGGAGAAAATCAATGTTTTACGCTGCAGTAATTTAAAGCAATTTTAGTCTCACATTTTACAATAGGCGCAAAACATTTACAATGGGGTCGTTTCCAAAATTTTAAAAGTATCTTTTTCTGAAAGAGCATGTTTAGAAACATAGGATCTGACCATTTTTTAAATAATTTGTTTAAATTTAATATTTTTAAAAAATTACTTAAATCGGTGCTCTTCTGCCGATGACATCACATATGATGAAATGCCATTCAGTGTTACCATTCACAAAGCAAAATATTTAATTCGCATCTTTACTCACGTGTATTGGCAACGATATGGTTGATAACAAGCATAGAGCTCAATTTTAATTCGCTTCTTAATTATCATTACGTGGAAACGAGGTAGAACGATGTGCCAAAGAGCATCATTTGTGACGTCATTAAGACCACGCCTTGTTTGAAAGATCGGACATTTTAAAAAACTAATTAAAAAATAACTGTTGGGAAAATAAAAGCATTTTCTGGGTCCATGTTATTTTTTTTTTACTTATTCTATCAATTTCAGTGACAAAAAGTACTACTTTTGACTGAAGGAAACAACCCCATTGTGATGTTTACCGGTTAGTTTTTGTTGCCTAAATCAATAATGCATAGTCGAAAAGTTTTCTTCTAAATTATTAAATTTAAATGATGTGTCACAATTGATTATATCATTTTTGCGCCACAACGCACCAGTTAAAGAACCACCAGAAAACCAGAACGCACCAGAAGCTAACTGTGTGCAAGTTTTCTGGCAAGAAGGAAAATTTAAAATTTAAATCACTAGCTAGTACGTTTTTCCCAAATTTTGAGTTGTGTCACTTTCCTTGGATGCGATATGTTAGAGGAGTGAAATTGACTTTTCAGGATATACGAAAATGGTGAAGAGCATAGTTGGGATCCATAAGAAAAAAAAACTTTTTACAGATTAAAAAGAAGATAGCAGGGAAAGAAGAGACATGTATTTGATTGGTTTTTAACATTTAGAATGGTTGGCAGTTTGTATTTTGAGAAAATAACAAAACATTTAAGCACAATATTAGAAAAATTCCGTCTGCTCCCCCTCCCCTCTTATGCTTAATTTTTATTTAAAAAAAGCTTGAAAATTGGCCTGACCAAATTTTTGAGGAGTATTTAAGATTTTCAATGAGTGAAATACGCTTGCATAAGCGTTAGAAATTCTACTTGATATCTTTTAATTAATTTAATGGAAGAAAGCTAAGCATTACCTGATTTGCTCCAAAGCATCAAAAATAAGGAATGTTTTGATAATATATACTGAGTATTAAAAATATTAAATGAATAATGACTCATTGCAGGTAATCCTTTTGAGCAAAAAGTAATTTACAGTGCTGCATTTTGTCAAATATACTTTTCTCCCTAACTTCAAACATTAGGACAACTTGACTATATTGCGCTGTGGAGTACAGGACAAGTGATTTGATTTTTTTGATTGAAATAGGACAAAAGTTATGAATTGAGCCGGATTTCAATAAATGCTGGTACAAAAGTTGTTTTATCACTACGTTTTATTTTCAACTGTTTTTATTTGAGGAGTGAAGTCATAATTTCATTCATTTTTACCCGATTCCCCCCCCCTTCCCCCTTGCGCTTTGATTTTTTTTTTATTTCTCATGTTTGTATGACTTATTTCAACTTAAAATATTATGTTTGGATATTGCACATTTTTGAAATCAAATACAGATCTGTCACGTGCGAAACAAAAGGTCTGTTTTTTTCATGGAATGGCCCTGGTATTTCACTAACGTGCATTCGCAATACCCATTGATAGAGCCACTATAATAATCTATATAATGGCCTTAACCATAGATAATTGTAATGCAGGGCATTAGCATCATGTGAGCAAGCTCTTAGTATGTACTTTCATGAGCATTTTTTATTGCAAAATTTCAGGAAATCTACTAGAAAACCTTTTTACTTAATTAAATGCTCTTTCATCTTTCAGTGATCAAAATGAAGTGGATTCTCGTCTTTTTATTCCTGGCTGCTACAGTTGCAGGCTTACCAAATCCCGATTCAGAACCTGAGAGTCCGAACGCGGATGCTGCTCAGTCGAGAGCGGCTCGTTTCGACGAGCGAAAGTTCAGCAGCGGCAGCAAGCAGGTGGCTGCAACTGCCAACGACCTGGACACCAACAACAAGAAGCAAGTTTCCCAGTTTCTGACGTCCAAGAATGTCATCCGCACGCTCGTCAAGTTGATCTTCGGCAACGACGAAGAAAGCGCCGCAACATCGAAACAGATCCTGAATCTCTTTGTCAGTGTGCTGGATATGCTGAAGAGCAGCTTGGGCCAGCGTGCCAGGTCAGCAACATCTCGTGGCTCGCGGGCCGTTCTTGACGACGCAGCCATCGCCAGCGCTTCGCTCCTCAAAGGCTATATCAGAGCTTTTATGACCAATAACAACAGTTGTGTCCAGAAGTATCTTTGCGAGGCGAGCAAAGAAGCTGTCAGCGACGGCAGAGAAGTTGGATACCTTATTGCACAAATTGGAGGGTAAGAAAATTTATCTACATTAGCCGCGTTCACATGAGACTTATGTACCGCGCAATTCCCCGCTCCTATTCCGAAACAAAAAACTGTTGGAAAATTAACCGTTCACAAGTGAAAAGAGGTACTCAAGAAAGCTGTTTTACACAGCATCCTTCTACACTTGGCAAGTAAACAAACTCGTCTTGCGTTGTGCAAATTGGGTAAAAACCCAGCTTTTACTCCAGAGGAAAGCTTGAGGAAGAAAGCTTCACATTTTACCCCTTGACCATGGAATGCGGGTCAAAGCAGGCTTTTTCGCGGTAGAAGAGCTTCATGTGAACGGGGCTATTCAGTAATAAGCAAAGGTATTCGAACTATATCCTTAAAATCCGCGCTTAGAAAGGAAATGCAATGAACCGGCATAAAAGCTGGCAGTAGGGATTTCTGATTGCACTTACTTACATAGCAACCTGCAGTTCACCATTACTATTTGAGCCAACCCGCTTTCCTCCTGCTATGGATTAGATCGAAAATTCTACCAACAATAATCCGGTTTTTTCCCTAAGTGTAGGGAATTTTCTTTGTATACTTCCAATGAGCCGGTTTTTAGTCAAAGTAAAAGGGATCTTTGAGGGACAATCAAATGTTTCTTCTAATAAAGCTTGACTACGGAGAGATGGCGAATGAACTGGATGCGAAAAAGGGCCTCTTCATTTTGTAATTGGCAGAATTGGTGAGAATACGCAAGCACTAAAGTCCTCGCCGATCCTACCTTTTACAAAATGAAATGGTCCGTTTCCGCTTCCTGTGCACGTGCCATCTCTCCGTGGTCAAGCATTAGCTGCAAATATTTTGCCTTTGTTTTACAGCAGCAAGGTGGCTGTCAATCAAAAGTCAAGTGATTAAACTCTTAGCTTGGCAGTGAACTCTCAGCGAATATTCGGAAAAGTTTAATTTAAACATGCTATAAAAGTTGCTGAATGTGATCATATCATTTCAGTCAATTTTCATTTTACTAAGCGATGGAGTGTAGTGGTACAATGAAAATATTTTTGCTCTCGCAAAGAAATTTATTTCATTTACGCGTTTGATATTAATTATTTTTCTACAAAAATTTCAATTATCTAACGAAATTTGATCAAAATATTAATTAATGAGACCAAGTTTGAAAAAAAAATAATAATAAAAGTTTTTTTGCTAAAAAGTTCAGAAAGTGGGTAACATTTACATGGTTCACTTTTTTTATCAGTCACCTGCAGTGTCTTTTACCTACTTCTCTAAACAGCATACTATGTTTAATCATTGTTCTAGAACGTGACTCTTTTCAGTTTTATCCTCTTTATAGTTATGTTCTAGATTTTGAACAAGTTATTATATTAAAAGGTTTTAGCTTTTACACTTTGTACACTTGCTTTACACCTGTTTGCCTTGAATTAGAGAAAGATATGATTTTTATTTCATTGCACATTATAATTGTTTACAATACAAAATAAACAAAATCTCTTCGTAGGTTTTATATATATATATATATATATATATATATATATATATATATATATATATATATATATATATATATATATATATATATTAGCCCTTTATACATAAAGGGCTAATCTCTGTCAGGATGTCCGGGGTAAACTTCAAAACTACTGGAGGGATTTTCACCATTTTTTCACCATAGATAGCTACATAATCGGGGAACAACTTAGGCTATAATTTATTGCTAAAAAAACTTAGTTTAAGAACGTCGTGATCGAAAACAGTAAATGTCATGTAATTTCCACATCAAATGATTAAAGATTAAACCCATTGTTTCGAAAATTCGTTGCCTAACAACAGGAACATTAAAAGTAATCATAATGTAAATTTTGAATCAAGGCCTCTCTGGAGCAAGCATGATATTTATTGCTTTCTTAGGAGTTGCATTCTTATCTTTATACATAAAGGGCTACTGCTGTCCGGATGTCCGGGGTAAACTTCAAAACTACTGGACGGATTTTAACAATTTTTCCACCATTGATAGCTACATTATCAGGGAACAACTTAGGCTATAATTTATTGCTAAGAATTTTAGTTTAAAAACGGCGTGATTGAAAACTGAATGTCATGTAATTTCCACATCAAATGATTAAAGATTAAACCCATTGTTTCGAAAATTCGTTGCCTAACAACAGCAACATTCGAAGTAATCATTATGTAAATTTTGAATCAAGGCTTCTCCGAAGCAAACATGAGTCTAAAGTCATTTAAACATTTGGAAACTCACTTTTTGCACACTTAGGTAAACATAGTAGAGAGCATTTTTTCTTTTTTTTTGTGTGTGTGTGTAATATTTAAGTAAATAAAGCGCACAGTTTTTTTTAGTGATCTTTGTTTTTGTTAGATATATTTTGGAAATTCTTCAAATTTTTATATGCTTCACTTTGCGCTTTCGTTTCTAAATGAATACTCTTTCGTTCTTTATACTTATTGCTGTTTTACTTTTATGGGTAAGGATGAAGCTCAATTTTTAATGACGTCAAAGCGGTGTGTTTTGAGTTCTTTCAGTTAAAACAGAAAACAAAAGAAAGTAGCGATTGTTTCTCACAATTATTACTGACCCAGGCAACGCCGGGTATTTTTGCTAGTATATATATAAAAGAATCTGATGTGAACATTACGCTTTTTCCTTTTATATCGATTAAATAATCGATGTTTTTAACAAATTTAAAAAACGGGTAGGTATGGTCCGATTAAGATATCAGGGGGCAGTACTCACACGGAACACGGTCACTACACACAGCTTGAAGGAAACCTAATAGAAGACTAGCTCAAAAAAAATGCACATTTTTACTTCCTTGTACATAGGAAGTATTGTATTCGCGAAAAAAATTTCCCTCAAATTTCGGCCTGATATTCCATTTTACTCATCCCCGAATGAAAGTCGTTCGACCCTACCTCACGTGCATATTTGCCTAAGAACGTATTTACTCCCGAAATATCCATTTTGACCATCCCCGAGTGAAATACCACGAGTTTTCTCGTGACGTCTGTATGTGCGTAAGTATGTATGTACGTATGTACGTATCTCGCATAACTCGAAAATGGTATGTCGTAGAAACTTCAAATTTGGTATGTAGACCCCAAGTGGAGTCTTGTTGTGTACCTCCCCTTTTGGTTATATTCGGATGCTCCAAAATGGGTCTTTTACACCCTTTTACACCCCCCCCCCAACTGGTTTTCACCAGTTTCCTGTAAGAAACAAGTTTATTTTCTAAAAGTTTCCTGAATCACTACAAGTTTCGTGAATACAGAATTCTTATTATTGTAAAAAACATTTTTAGCTACCAGTGTGAACATATATTCAGCTTCTTTGTTAGGTGTTTCTCCTTTTGCTCAGTTGTGGCCTTTTCAGATTGACTGAGCCCCCAGTCTCTGGTTATTATAGCTTTGCACGGATTGTTGGCAAATAAACTGTTCGGCATTTGCTTGTTATTTTGCTTTAGCTTCGGCCATATTTGCTTTAGGATTTTTCCAGGTAAACTAGGAAGGTTTCAGGCTAGTAGGAGAATGTGGGGAAAAGTGAAATTGTGAAATATTTACTCTGCTTTTAGCGCCACCTATCTGGAAATACTTTAACCATGTAGTAGCACACGTAGTCTATACTATTCAGAAAAAAAAACACCTCAAAAGATTAACGCATATAATAATACAGGTAATTTTCAAAAACTAATACTCATATTGTAATATTTCGTTGTATAAGTCAAAAATTATTTTTGTTGTTATAAAATTATAAAATTCTTGTTATTAATATAAAATATTTGAGATCTTTTAATATTCGGTGCAGTATTTTAAATATTTTGTACAATTAGTTAAGTACATGCGGAGCAAAGGGGATGGGGCGAAGTGAAATCGTTTATTTTGTTAACTCACTCAATCATTTACTAAATCATTTACATATTCATTTATTAATTAATTCATTTATTTCTTCTAATTAATAATTCACTTATATTTATTCATTCATTCGCTTTTTTTTCTTATTCATTCACTCTTTTACTCACTATTTTTCTTTCGTATATTAATTAATTAATTTAATTATTCATTTATTGTTTAAGCATCTTTTCATTTATTCATTCAACCTTTTATTTACTGATTCATTTGATCAAAAATATTTTTTCTAATCGAATAAAAAATATTTCATTAGAAAATATTTTATTTTTCCCTTGGCCCCATAAAAAAAAGTGAACTTTTTTTTTTTTTAAGGCTTAAATTTACTTTTAAAAATTCAAAATACTGTTTCAATGCAAGTTTTATTATTAAATAATATGTTCTTTCTCTATACTTTTTTTTAAACTAATTTCCAATTTATTCATTTTCATTTTGGAGAAGCTCAGTCATCTTAACTATTTCGCGTAACTATTTCACTTAACTCTTTCACTCATTTGCCCCACGTCCCCTACTATAAACATATCCAAGTTTTCTTGGAAGCTTCCTTATTTATTCCAGAACCATGTTGGTTTTTATTGGGAACGTTTCTGCTTTCTTCAGAAAGATTCTAGGTTAATTCTTAGGAATGTTACTGACTTTTAGCGGGGAACTTTCTTGCTTTTTTTTTCCAGATATTTAGAGGCAGAAATTAAGGACCCTTGTCAGTCCATAATTTTCCAAGAACATTTCGGGGCTTTTTTACAGTGAATAATTGTTCCTTTGCCGATACCGAGAGGAAAAGATAATTGAAGAAGTCCAAAAGCACTTAGACAAAGTGTGTGTAGAAAAATAGGACTATCCATGACAAACTTTTGTATCCAATAAGTTTGTCACAGCAAGGGAGTTGTGATGGAAACTTTTAATGTGTCAGAAATGAATTTTAATTTTTATTAATTAATTTATTTATTCATTTGTTTATTTTATTTTATTTATTTATTTATTTTATTTTATTTTATTATACTTTGTTTATTTTTTTTTTTTTTTGGTTTCTTAAAGAGACTTTTTTCAGCTAAATAATCGGTGTTAATATTTTTAATAGTTTCTTTATTTCAGATATGCAGCAAGCTATGATATACTTGCAGCATGTCTGAAATGCAAGCTTTTGATTTGTCAGAAATGAATTTTAATTTTAATTAATTAATTTATTTATTTGTTTATTCTATATTATTTATTGAGCAATCACGATTGCTTGTTGTTCTTATTTGACCGTTTTTGGTGTCCGTGCCTTTTTCAACTTGGACCAGAAGCCTTTGCAGCACCACCGCCCGCCGTCCTCTGCTGGCGGCGCGGCGCGGCTGCTCCGGTTTTGAGCTATCCGATCTTCTGGTCGGAGGCGTCCATGTCCTACACACACGCACGTTCACACACATACACACACACATACACTCGCACACGCCTACGTGCATACATACAGGTCTACGCACACACAACTATGCACACGTAACCGCCCAGGAGGAGAGGCAGGCTTGGGGGGGGGGGACAGGAGCCGTTTCTAGAAACAATAACTCCAATGAGTAGGGTCCTGTCTCAGTTCGTGATTGCGAAAAACATAATTTGGATTCAAAATTTCAGAATTCAAATTAATTTTTTTTTTTTTTTCATTTTAATGTCATTTTTTATTTTTGTTTCTTAAAGAAACTTTTTTTCAACTAAATAACTGTCATTTATACTTAAATGAATTCTTTTTTGCAGATATGCTGCAAGCTATGCTTTAGAAAATCAGAAAAACGCCGCCTTCCAAGAGAATTATGCTGCTTCTCGCAAGGGTCGCAGCGGAGAAGATTGCAAGTCGCTCTATCAAGTGTGTAACGAAGTCGACTGAAGGAGTCCACCATTTAATTGGATAGAACTGCGTTAGCTGGACTAACGACCACTCACTCATTTGCACTCTTAATTCATTGTCAATTACCTTCATGCAAGATGACGAACCGTTTCTTGTAATTATTTATTAAAATATACACTTTTACATGTACCTTCTCTTTGCGGAGGAATCACGTTTTTATCATGTATTTTTTTACAATAATAATAAATGAGAAAATAACAATTGGATGTTTGTTTCTTCAGTTTAATTTTTTTCCCCAAAACGCAATTTTTTAGGCATTGGTTGGTTGCACCAGGGATGCAGAATATGTCCAAACGCTGGCAGTAGGCTCAAAAAGAAATTTTCACACACACAGCCGGCAGCAGGTTCAAAGAAAAAATTTTCACACGCAAAAAAAAAGAAAAAAAAAAAGAAAAAATTAAGGGGGGAGGGGAGATATTTTTTTACTTATATTTATTTATCTATTGTTTTTTATATATATGTACTGTGGTGGACAAGAAAACTGCATCATTTGCAAAAGTTCACATTTTAAAGAATCCTTATGTAAATAATCGCCAATGATCGAGTAACCCGCGAGTTTCAACAATGAAACTCGCGCGCCACGGCATAATGATTTGATAATATGTTTTGGTAATGTTTAACATGCGGGAAAGGCTTTATTGTGACAAGACTGAACTCGATCCGGTAACTTAAAAGTTTTTCTGGTAAGACTGTCATTTCAGGGAAATGAAGAAACGAAAACAATGAATGCTATCTACTGGAGTTTAGTGTTCATCCACTGGAGTTAGGGTTACAATTTCAACTATCAAAATATCACCAAACAGGCAGTGGCTTCGTTCAAATATAGAAGCAGTTTTCACCCGTCATATCCTGGCGGGCAATTTTCTAGTTTCTCAAGAAATAAAAGACCAATATATTCCATAACTTTCCTCACGAAAAAGGTATGCTTCAGTTGTCATTTTTTAATGAACATTAAATCTCCTTGCATTTAGGGGACCAGAAGGAAATTGAATGAACCAAAATGTTTTTTTTTTTTTTTTTTTTTTTTTGGATCATCCTTCATTCCGAATATCTGGGAATGGGCTGTAAGTTTTTGAATTAGTTTACTTACTATGCACAATAATGTTATAGATTTTCGTGGAAGTATGACTTATATTCACGAAAATGTAAACATTTCTTTCGAAAATGTCAATTTTGTTCGCGTGTTTTTGGCTTGGAGTTTCCATAATTTTCCCCTGCTTTTTAATTCTTTCAGCGCGATATTGAAGTTTCCTTCAACAACATCTGAATTCTCCACGATAGCGACTAAAGAAAGGTAGGCCTAAGCCCTAGTTTAATTCTTAGATTCGGAAATCCCAGAAAAAGTCATTTAGTTAAAAACGTATTGTTTGTAGTTCAAAGCTAATTTTAAGACAATAAGACAGTTTAAAATATTCTTCAAATATTGCTAGTATGGTCAAAAACTCTATGATACTAAAACAGGTGTGGATGATAAACTAAGGGAGGGATTATGAGGTCATTCGCCCCCATCGCCCGATTTTTTAATGTTGAAGATCAGAAAACGCAATTTCAGACGATCTTTGATATGTTAGAGGAAGGGGCCTCATCTCCCCCTGAAGTGTTCCGGAATTTAAGTTTTAAAAGCAATTGTAGGCAGAGCCATCCTAAGAGATGACGGCACTGAATATTTTGTGGCATACCCCCCCCCCCCCCCCCACACACACACACATTCACGCGCACAGAAGGAGAAGGATAAGCTTGTAATGGAGAAGTACCCACTACTTTTATGTTACATTTTACATTGTTATTGAGCATCTGTTCTGAAATCTATGTAAAGACAAAGCAAGCATCTAAAAAACTTTTTTTTAGAAAGAATAAGATTATTGAAAACTAATAAATAAATTTTAATGCTGCAAAAGCTTAGTTTATGGCACCCTCTAATATCTTGGCTACTCTTGAGACGAACCTGATTGTAGGCCGCAGTGGGCGGCTCATTCGCATGTGCTATAAAGCTGCTGCACCCCCAAGAATTTTATTTCGAAACGTAAGTTTTAAGTAGTCAAAGTATCATTACATTTATTTATCCCTGATTTATCCCTTAATCCAAGTAAATGACGCGAAAAGAGCTTCCGAACTCGCTGAAAATCTTTCTGCGCATGCGCCTTTGACATATGAAGCTAATAAGAAGAGTTCTTGATCTTTACTTTGCGCTTGTAATTTTTTTTTTGGTTTCGGATTTATTATTTTAAAAATTTCAATTTTAACAGATGTAAGTACTAAATGTAAAAAATAAGTACTTACTATTTTTAGTACAGACAATGATTGTTGAGCAGTTGTGGAAGCTTTTTTTCTTTTTTTATTTATCTTTTTTATAAATCAATATTATCATTCTTAGAGAAAACATTGAATTGAATGGCTGTTCTAGCCGCCCGGATTTAAAGCATTGCTCACTCCTGGACCAAAAAAGACATTTAACCAAATTACCAGAGACATTATTTCTAAATAGACTGGTTGTTTTGATTTCATAAGAGAAACGCTCTGTACTGATTTCCCAACTAAATGTTTGGAAGGGACTAACTTTTCTTGTACAAAGTCGCAAATATGTCAGATTTGGATTATTTTTGATAAGAAAACTGAAGAAAAAGAAAAGCTTTGGAAAGAGAAACGAAGTAATACATCATTTTCAATCTTTTTTTACGCATTCTTAAAAATTATTACTGGACAACGTTGAAAATCCGAACGTCAAATATCCAAAGCCCCAAAAATCTCAAACGTCAAAAATCCGAACGCAACCCCATGAAGTTTAAATAAACTGAAATAAATTTCAAAGATATCTCAGCTAAAAGTCAGTGATTTTTTTCAAATGAGTTCAACTCAGTTTTTCCTTACTGAAATTAATTCAACTTGATTTGTGTGAAATCTATTTATTTTTCAGAAGTTCATTTTCATTCAATTTTCTTTTTTCAATTACTGTGTAAGAGTTATTCACAGCGTTGTCCCACAGTATTGTAGGTATTTTATTAAATATTTTAGTGTTACGTGCTGTATTGTATGATATGTTAGTACATACATAACTTTAGACTGTCTTCGATGAGCTACAGAGAACAGGGGATCGGGACCCGCCCCCCCCCCCCCAAACCCACGTCCTGTAGTTTTTTTTTTTTTTTTTTTTATTTTTTTTTTAAATATTGAAGTTCAAAGAACAGAATTTTCTTTTTCTCCGGAAAAGTTTCGGAATTGAAGTTTGAAGCATTTGCTGTTCACATGTTATAACCCAGGATGTATAGTAAAGGATGAGTAATAAAAATCAATCGCCCCCATCTTGAAAAAGTCCTTTACTTGCCCTTGTGCTAAAAATTTTTTTCTTATTCTTACGGCTAATTGACTTAGTGAGGTTCAAGGGTCTGAACCCTCTTTTTGACAGACTCATCCCTATCAGCCGAAACCGACACAGTACTAAATTGAGATTTCTAAAAATTGCCAGCGCCATCCCTGAAGTTCGCTAAAGGCCCTAGGCACCATAGGTTCGCCGCTGTGTATATATTTATTTTCTTCACATTACATTACTTTTTTATGTTGCTAAATGAAATGGTAAATGAACGAATATGTTCTCAATATTTTTTTTTATTCATTCTCCAAACGCTTTTTTTTATTCATTCTCCAAGCTCCTCGAACGCCCTCTGGCGTTCGAGGGCTCGCAGGCGGAAGGGTGCATCCGGGCCGATGTTTTTTTTTTTTTTTTTTTTTAAACTTTTGAGCAATCACGAATTGCTTATCAACCTCATTGGATTTTTCAGATTGCCATGACGACTGAAATAAGTCCAGCTCATTGCTTTTTAATATTTATTGAGAGGATTTTTTTTTATCGCGATAGTTACAAATTGTTTATTCATTCAAGTTTTTCCTCAATGCTTAACTCAAGCAGATTTTACATTAAAAAGCGGGGGGGGGGGGTCTTGGGCATAATAACGTATTTTTAGGAAAAACACCTATAACGGTGAACTTAAATGTTCAAACAACTTCTAAAAGCAACATTTCCAGATTACTAATTCAAATGATTTAAAATTGTTAAAGAAATAGAAATAGAATCATAACGGTGTAAGCTGTAAATGTGTAAATATAATCTGCATGATAAATGTGCGATTGCAAACTGGAAAAAAATGTCTCGTGATTGAGGAAAACATAAGCTGAATTCAAGCCGTCAAAATTCAAATAATTTTATTATACGTTACTTTTGTTTTGCAATCGCTTATAAAAGTTAATATAACTTGCACAGTAGCAAGGTTTGTTAATTTAAATGCTCCCCACCAAAAAGAGTGAAATTTGGATTTTTCGCTTGATTGACTAAGTGACCGCTTTCTTATTTCAAAAATAATTGCAAGAAAATTTCATACAGAATCCTTTTTTAGTTTTGGAATTATTTTTTTAAAAAACAACTTGAAGTTATAACGTGTATTAGTCACCAGATGGCAGCATGAGTAATTTAGAGAAAATACTCTGCCTCCAAGATGACGTCATTTACATGTTCTCTAAATTGAATTGGATCAAGTAAAGCCATTGGTATTTTCTCTGCTTTTCATAATATCACTGTTTCCCACAACTCAACAGTCTCTGTTAAATTTCGGCTTCCG